>NW_021319854.1:344688-369648 GCF_001605985.2 Dendrobium catenatum | reverse complement strand
ATATATACCATAAATATTGTTATTGGGCCTGTTTGGAAAGAAGAAGAAAAGAAGGAGGGTCATATGATATTAATTCCAACAATAAATAATTAAATAAGCAGCTTCTAAGTCAGGCTCAACTCTCAAGCAAAATGGGAAAATAGAACAATCGGTTGCAGAAGTTTTCAGGCCATCCTTGATGTTCGCGACATTGCAAAATGAGTATAAGAAACTTGATTTCAGAGATCGTCACTTTGTTGAATCAGGAGAATTCTTCCAAGAGAAAATCTATGTTAATCTGGAAGGAAAAAAAGAAAATATATATATATATATATATATATTTCTTGAATTAAAAATTTTTATTATAAAATTGTTTTAAAAAGCAGTAAAAAAGTTGCTGAAATCTGTAATAAAGCTGTTCCAAATGAAACCCAAATCATATTTTTTCGCTATGTTTCTTATTTAATGATGTAAAATCTTTGGATGTCCTACACCTTATGAGGCAATGACCACAGACATTAAAATGAGGATTCATACGTAGCTATCTATAGAAAGCTTCTCTTCTTGCCTAATTTGATGGATTTTGCTGTCATCTGACCCCTATCCCTATTCTTGGTCTCTCATTATTCTTTACTTTTGGAATCTAGTCAGTTCTTTTGGATTCTGAATGTTTTCATAATGAGCAAGGTAGGATGCATTAGTCTCTCTGATGTTCAAATGACATTCTTGTTTTGAGTATTTGTAGATTTATATTTATAGCGGATCAACATATGATATTGTTGTGGAGGAAGCATGACTCATTGGGTTGTTTCAAGAAGTTCTTTTGTTGTCAATGTTATTAATTTTTTATTGCCGGTGCTTATCTATTTTGTTAAGTGTTGATGCGGTATGCATTGCCTATTCAAATCTTTCATAGTTGAATTCTCATATCTTTAATTGAGAATGACGAGGTATCAATAGGGGTGGAACCAAGAACAGTTCAGGGTGAATAATTGGTCAACTTAAAACCTTTTTTTTTTCTTATAAGAATTAACATTTGAATTATGTTGTTCACCTTCAATTAATGCAATTGTTTCTATTTTATTTATGAGATTATGTATTTCATAACCTTATTTGGTCCATCCTCAAAAGAAAGGCCGGTTCCACCCCTGCATCAAAGATGACATGATATCCGCATGTACATATGCTTCAATTTCTTGGTTTACTAAACTTTTTAATATTATTTTGAAGGCTAAAAAGATGTCAAATGAGTGAAGAATGTGTGTGTTGGTTCTTATTTTTAAGAATAAATGTGATGCACAAGATTGTGCAAATTATAGAGGAATTAAGTTAACGTGTCATACTTTAAAACTATGGGAGAGAATTATGGAGCATAGGTTGCGGCGTGAAACTAGCGTTTCTCAAAGCCAATTTGGACTCTTGCCAGGTAAGTCTACTATGAAAGCTATATATTTATTGAGAGGTTTAATGGAGAACTATAGTGAGAATAAGGGGATCTCCATAAGATATTTATTGATTTAGAGAAAGCATATAACAAAGTTCCAACAGAAGTGCTATGAAGTGTTGTAGAAAAGAAAGAGGCTAATAATGCTTATATTGAAGTCATTAAAGATATGTATGCAAGAGCTGTTACTTGTATTCAGGCACAAGGTGGTTTGACCGAGTATTTTCCAATTTCAATTGGATTACATCAAGGATCAGCCTTAAGCCCATATCTTTTTTCTTTAGTCATGGATATTCTCACTAGACATTTGTAAGAGATTGTACCTTGGTGTATGCTTTTTTGCTGATGATATTCTTCCAGTTAATAAGATTATAGAAGGAGTTGAAGGTAAACTTGAATTATGGAGGTCAAACTTAGAGTCTAAAGGCTTTTGTTTGAGTAGATCTAAAACTGAATATATGGAGTGTACTTTTAATAGTAATAGTTATTGTGCGGGGATTGTGACTTTGGGTGATAAAGGCTTCATGTTATTGTTGTCGTCTTGAGCTCAGAAGACAACATGAAATATTTTTCTCTTTTTCTATGATTGAGTGCAAGAGTTGTCTTTGGATATCTCTTTATTGAAGCTCCATGCAAAAACATTGGTAATTCACGAGGGTTTTAATCCATCCCCCCCTCTCTCTTTCTCTCTCTCTCTCTCTTTATATATATATATATATATATATATATATTTACTACTGGCAATCAAATTGCCCTAACTTGAAAAATATTGGATTGGTGTGGACAACGAGGAGAAATATCTAGATGGTGAGATATTTTTACAATTAATCGCTGGTAGTTATAGCCGTCTTTTGTTTTCCTCAGTAATGCAATCATTGAGATTTTGAAAAAAATATTATATTGGTGTGGACAATGAGGAGAAATATCTGGATGGTGAGATATTTTTGCAATTAATCGCTGATAGTTATAGCCGTCTTTTGTTTTCCTCAGTAATGCAATCATTGAGATTTTGAAAAAAGTATTATATTGGTGTGGACAATGAGGAGAAATATCTGGATGGTGAGAGATTTTGGGGGAGAGATTTTTACAATTAATCGCTGATACTTATAGTCTCTTTTGTTTTCCTCAATAATGCAATCATTGAAATATCTCTTGGAAGTATTCTGTTGGTGATTGCCAAATAGTGGCTTATATTCTGGAAATCAAGTTTCTTATACTCATTTTGCATTGTCGAACATCAAGGATGGCTTGAAAATTCTCAGGCAACCGATGTTCTGATTTTCCCTTTTTATGTTTGAGGTGAGAAGACCTTTAGAAAGCTGCTTATTTATTTATTTATTGTTGGAATTAAATAGTCATATGACCCTCTCTTTCTCTTTTTTTCATGAAGCGCGGTGCATTAACAATGGTATATATACACACACACATACATGCATATATAGATATATACATACATATGTGTATGATATGCTACTTTCAATCAAATTGTCCTTAATTTTATAGTTCTCTTTTTTTTCCCTAGTAATGTAATCATTGAGATTTCTCTTGGAAGAATTCTTTTGGTGATTGCCAACAAATCACTGATCTTCTGGAAATCAAGTTTCTTATACTCATTTTGCAATGTCGAACATCAAGGATGGCCTGAAAATTCTCAGGCAACAAACGTTCTTATTTTCCCTATTTATGCTTGAGGTGAGAGGACCTTTAGAAAGCTGCATATTTATTTATTTATTGTTGGAATTAAGTAGTCATATGGCCCTCTCTTTCTCCTTCTTTCATAAACCACGTTGCAGTAATAATGGTATATATACACACAGACACACATGTATGTATGATATACTAATACAATCAAATTGCCTTTAAGTTGAAAATTTATTGGATTGGTGTGGACAGTGAGGAGAAATATCTGGATGGTGCGATATTTTTACAATTAATCGCTGAGAGTTATGGTTGTCTTTTGTTTTCATGAGTAATGTAATCATTGAGATTTCTCTCGGAAGAATTCTGTTGGTGATTGCCAACAAGTGACTGATCTTCTGGAAATCAAGTTTCTTATACTCATTTTGCAATGTCGAACATCATGCTTGAGATTTGAGGACCTTTAGAGAGCTGCTTATCTATTTATTTTTTGTTGGAATTAAGTAGTTATATGGCCCTCTCTTTCTCTTTCTTTCGCGAAGCACGGTGCAGTAAGAATGGTGTGTGTATGTGTGTGTGTATATATATATATATATATATATATATATATACTACTTGCAATCAAATTGCCCATAACTTGAAAAAATATTGGATTGATGTGGACAATGAGGAGAAATATCTTGATGGTGAGATATTCTTGCAATTAATTGCGGATATTTATAGTTTTCTTGTGTTTTCCTCAGTAATGTAATCATTTAGATTTCCCTTGGAAGAATTCTGTTGGTGATTGCTAACAAGTGACTGATCTTCTGGAAAGCAAGTTTGTAATACTCATTTTGCAATGTTGAATATCAAGGATGGTCTGAAAATTCTCTGGCAACATATGTTCTGATTTTCCCTTTTTTATGCTTGAGGCGAGACCTGCAATGCTTTTTGGTGTAGAATGTTGGCTATTTAAAAAGGTGCATAAAATTAAGTGTTGCAGACGAGAATGTTGAGGCAGATGAGCGACTTTACACTTAGAATGCAAAATGAGTATATACGTGAAAAGGTTGGAGTAACTCCAATGGCAGATGAGATTAGAGACAATCACCTTAGATGGTTTGGTCATATAAAATGTCGGCCTTTTTTGATGACCATGTTAGGAGAGTAGATGTAAGAAAGGTAGAGATAGACCTTAAAAGGCTTGTTTAGAAAGTATTAAGATTGACCGTTTTTATTATAATTTAATGAGACTTTAGGACACAATGGAGAAAATGGAGATGTGACCAACTTCATGTAGTGGGGTAAAAGCTTGTTGTTGTAGATATAGATGATCTTGAAAGATGTTCGACATATCATAATGGCTAGGGCTGCAAACGAACCCATCCGAGCTGAGTATGTGAGTGTTCTTGTTTGAGTTCATTTATTATTAGCTTGTTCAAGTTCGGTTCGTGTTTGATTCGAGCCTTATTGTTTGTGTTCACGTTTGGTTCATTTAAATTAATGGTGTTCATGTTTGGTTCATGTTGGGTTTGTTTAATGATTATCGAGCTTTAAACAAACAAGCCTTGACGAGCTATGTTCATGAACATATTTAACGAATTTTTTTACACTAATAAACAAGCACGTTCATAAACAATTCTAATGAGTATTCTTGAGCTATCAAATGAGTAAGATCATGAATATATACATAACTAGTATTTTTGAGCTACCAAATGAGCTTGTTCACGAATAAATGATTTATGATTGATCTCATATTTGTTTATGAACATCTTAAACAAACAATCTAACAAACATTGACAAATGTGAGATTTCTCTTGTTCATGAATAAATTCATTCCATTGAAGGTATAAAATAAAATGAAATTAAATTTATATTAAAAGCAGTTGTCTATTTAAAATGAAAATATGATTAATCTATATGAATATATTCATTGAGCTTATTCATGAGTTCTAAATCGAACATGAATTGAGCTTCTTATCGAGCTTAATGTCGAGCTTGTTCATGAGCTTCAAATGATGTCGTTCCTGAACATAAATGAACCGAACACATTAGTGTTCAAGCTTGTTTATTTAAGGACCGAGTATTAAAAATATTGTTCAAGTTTGTTTGTTTAGTTAGTTAAACGATCACAAACAAGCTTTAATCGAACCGAGCAACGAGTAGCTCGTCAAACATTTGGTTCTCTTGCAGCCTTAATATTGACAACTCAAGTGATGCTACCTCTCCTTATTCATTTCCTTATAAAGTCAAGAGCATGTCTCCATTCTATTTTTTATGCATGTTGGTGGAATTTCTCAATCTCTCCATATGAAAGTAAAATTGAAATTGCACTGATGGGGGATAATGTTTTTAATTTACAGATGGAAATCATATCTGTTGCCTCATCTCCACCATGAAATATATTTTAAATGGGCTAATCATATGGCATTTTTCAAGATTGTTGGCATTCCCAATATGTAATAGTGTGATGATATTATCTCTTTTATGAGTGAAAAGTTGTGAGGGCAATGATGATGATGATTTAGAGTTTAGACTTCAACCATTGATTACACATGAAAATTATGAAATATTGCAATGTTTCCCATGATATGGCATGTCTGGATGGCCTGGAGCATCTCAGGCAACCACGTCTTCCATTTGCATGTGACTTAAAGTGTAGCAAAGCTTCTCTACTTATCTTATGTCAGGGTTTCATTGTCATCTAAGCCTTCGTTTTTTTTGTTCGTCTTTTCTTCTTCTTCTCCCTCTTCTTATTCTTGCTCATTACTCTTAAAGCTTAGTTCTTTCAGTTGTTGTGCCTAGCTCCCTAACCATCTATTCACTAATAAAGTCATCTTCAGCTTCTGTTGCTATGACTGTGACAATATATCCATCATCATTTCTTGGTGCTTAGCTTTGCTATGTTTCTCTGGCTGTTAGATGATGGATTTTTTTTGGAGAGGCCACGACAATTTTATTGCTAACCATTGACAATTTGACTATGTTTTATTCTTACTCTACTCTGGTAATGAGGCATCAAGGATGGCATGAAGCTCTTCTACTTCTAGCAACTTACTTGTAGTGCTATTAAATACTTACCACAGTACTTTTTTACCAATGTTGCTGCTACTACAGGAACCTACTTCTATTTAGTTGTTTACTGTTATGGAACCAACCAAACCAGCCCAGGAGGGGCCGGTTTAGTTCTACAAGAGGCGGGCTAAGCTGCCTCCTTGATATGTTTCCGCCCAGCTTGTGGGCCCCCCTTGAGGCGGCAATAGGAGAGAGGGGAAGGAATTTTGAAATTAGTTTATATTAGGGAAGTGTATTTAATTAATTAAAAGATTTGATATCTTTTGTATTAATTAAATGATATCTTATATTAGGAAGTTTTTAAGGAGGTGGATGTAATTAATTAAAAGATTTGATATCTTTAGTATTAATTAAAAATATTTTATATTAGAAAGTTTTTAAGGACGTGGAGAGGACTATTTAAAGGGGACGAAGGGGCTAAGGTAGGTATGCTTGATTATTGTTCTCTTGGAGTTTCTTGGGTGTCTTGGGCTCTAGACTTGGTGTCTAGAGATTAGGAGAGAACGATCATCCTCTCGAATAGAGGATCAATTGTATCTTGTTCTATGTTTGCTTTGCTTTATCTTATATAATCAAATCTGTTGTTTTGAGTTGATTTCATTAGTATTATTGTGTTCTTTCTCGCTATTTTACCAAGTCATTGTTAGGGTTGCTTGCGAACTCAAGTATTTCCGATAGGATTACTTTTGAACCCAAGTATTTCCTATCAAATTGGTATCAGAGCAAGTCTTGGGACCGGTGGAGGGCTGTTTTCGGCAAATTCCAGCTGCAATTATTTACTCGGAAAAGGGTTAGTGTTATGAATTATTTTGTGGTTGATTTTGGAGTTCTTGTTATTGGTGTCTTGGGCCCTAGATTCGTCTAGGGATTGAGAGAGAACGATCCTCCTCTTAAATGTAGGGTCAAATGTATCTTGTTTTGTTTCTTCCGTTAGCTTTGATTTCTTCAATAATCATTATCGTTTGCTGATTTTCCCATAAAATTCGCGGAACGATTTGCTGTTTTCTCCTCTCTTGTTAGGGTTGAATTGAAATTTTTATGTTTTACCTAACATATCTTTAATTGAGAATGATGAGACATTAAAGATGACCAGATATCTGCAAGTAACCGATGCTTCCCATTTTTTTTATTGCGGCTTAAGCTGAGAGGGAAGCGTGAAAGCTTCTTCTCTTTTTCTATGACTTGAGTGCTGGTGGCGTCTTTGGATATTTCTTTATTGATGCTCCATGCAACAACATTGATAAGATGAGAGGGAGTTAAAGAGGTAGAGGTGGAAAAATTACCATATATTTGACATTTAGAGCCAGATTAAGGGAGATGAAGTTTCTTTTACATTACCGGATTTTGATTCTTATTTTTGTTGGGAACAAGGAACTGTTGTTGGATCCTAATGTTTTCATTGCAATTGCTATGAAGGTATTCTATAAATTCAATTCATGTCAGAGGGAAGTAGTTTGTGATGCTTATCAAGTTCTATGTTTAATGCAATGTCAGAAGATTCCTAATGCATTTGTTGGCAATAACACATCTCTCTCGCTCTCTATGTTTCTATCTATATATGTAATGGAAAAAGTCGTTGGTTATTTGCAAACTAAATTATGTAGAACCTCCTTATTAATTACTTTATAAGTTCAATTGTCTAAGTTTCGATTCTAATTTTTATGCATGCTGATATGAAATTGCATTGAAGGGGTATATTATTTTTGCTTTTTTATATGAAAATCCTATCAATTGCCTCATTTTCACCCTGAAATACAATTAAGAAGGTCAAAATGTTTGAAAGTTGCAAAGATTTGTACCATAAATATAACGTGTAATAATGTGTTGTGGTTATTTGTTCGAGTAAAAAGTTGAGAGGGCGAGGATGTTGATGTTTTTAGAATTTATATTGAATATTTTCTTTATTTACTATGGCATGGCATTCTGGATGGCCTGGAGTTTCTCAGGCAACCACCACTGAAATTACAAAGGGAATTCAAGCATAGCAAAGCTTCTCTACTTGCTGTATGTCATAGACTCATTTTTCATCATCTGAGCCTTCTTCTTTCTTCTTCGGCTTCATTAGTTCAAGTGAAGTGCATTATGAATGAAAGATTGAAAGGTGCTTTTATTAGACGAAGATATTCAACAACAGTTGTTGAGATATTTTGCTATAGTTTTCAACGAATATTGTGAGAATACGATTGATTTTAGTGACTTTAAGGTTGGAAAAGATTTTTCTTTTTATCGGCACATTAGTAAAATAGAAGTTAGAGAGGTTTTAAAGAAAATGAAGTGTGTAAAAGTTATTAGACCTGTTTTTGTGATTTTTAAGTTTTTATCTTGGGAGTCAAAGGCATATGGCTAATGACGATGATGGACAATATAATGAAATGGTTAGTTATCGACCGATAATTCCTCTTCCTCAAGTGATTATGGTGTGGTATCCTAAGTAAAAGATTAGATATTATATGTGACCTCTTGCAACGGCTCTACTTTTGCTAGTTTTGCAATGCTAAATAAGGAAGGGTTCTCATATTATGGAAGAATTCCGGCAAAGAAGTTAGTCCATGATATTAGAATTGTGTTAGGAACTTGTAATATAAGTTCTCTTAAAGATACATTAATATAATTAATACATTTGATGATTCTTAGGAAGATAAATATTCTATGTATTTAATAATTCATAAAACTAAATGGATTTGAGTAAATGTTTAATATTAATAGAATGATAATTACTCGAGAAATTAGTAGAATTGGTGATAAAATTATAGCTTAAAAAATTGTTGTTGACTCTAAAATTATTAATGTTAGGAGTGTTTATGCTCCTCAAGTATGAACGTGTGGAAGTGCATTCTTATTTAAAATTTTGGAATGATTAAGAAGAATTAAATATCACATCTAGGTTTTTCTATTTTATGCATTTGGGTTCTACTTCTTTGTTTTAATAAGGTGGTGTGCAATGTTATGAAAGTTCTTATTAGCTATTGAATTTATTTTTTATACTCTTCTCATAGAGATATTGATGATGATTGATAATGCTCAAGAAGTTAGAATATTTATTGTCGAAGGGGTTGCGTAACAATCAATGGTATTCAAGGAGATCTTTTGGAGGAGTTTTTATTCCGTCAGGTTACCTGATAGAGCTCTACGTCAGGTAGCCAATAATATGTCGCCACATGCTCTTACTTTTTATCGTGCGGCCGACAACCCGAGCTGGAACGGACCCGGGAGTTTGCGTATTGCTCGGTATTGTTAGGTATTTGTCGATTTTGCTCGATAAAAATGAAAAATATCATTCTGTGAAGACCAATACGGAGCAATACCGAGCAATACAGATCAATACCGAGTTCTTTTAGGTATTACTCGGTATTGGTCTTCACAGAGCTGTATTTCTTATTATTGTCAATCAATACCGAGTCATACCTAGCAATACCGAGCAAATATCGAGAAATCCACGAACATAATAATCCCGGATTCGATCCGAGTCGGGTCGTCGGGCCGCACGGTAAAGAGTAAGAGCACGTAATGACATATTATTGGTTACCTGACGTAGAGCTACATCAAGTAACCTGACGGAATAAAGACTCCTTTTGGAGAGTTATAATTTTTCTATAAGCACTGCTTGTAATTTCAGGGAATGTTTTTCTCGTCTCTTTCTTTATGTTGTCTATGTTGTTATTTTGCAACAAGTCAATATCCTATTAAATTGAAATCTCGAAAATTATTTGGTAAGATAAGTTTTAAATCTTGCTTAGCAATATAATCTAAGATATATGGCAGCTAGTTCATTAAAAAATTAATTTTAATTTATATTTTAAGTAAATTTTTAATTACTGTCAATATAATTGAAAATTATTTAATTTTAAAATAACTTATTAATTTTAAATTTTATTATATTTGTAGGTATTTATGAATTAATTGTTAGTTATTAATTATTTATATTTAAGTACAATTATTATAAATATTGTAGTTATAATTTAAGTTTATTAACAATCAGTTTTTGTAATTAATTATTTTTAATTATATTTTAATTAAATAGTTATGTTAAATAAATTTATTCGCGTGTTATACTTCTCTGCTATTATCTGTCATTTTCCAGTTTCTTTGCTCTTTCTTTAGCCGTGGGTTTGCTAGGGTTTTCTTTACCTCTTCTCAAGCTCTTGGTGGCTGTTCGAATTTGCCTACTTCGCCTGAAAGGTAGAGTTTTGAACGACTCGCTAAATGACTTCTTTGCCTCCTTCGACGACGTTCTTTCCTGTCGAATCCCAATTCATGTCAGTTCGCTGTTCTAATTTTAGCTTATATTAATTAAGTTCAATTAGACTAAGTAGATTAATTTCTCCGCATAGGCGTCTAGGGTTTTGCTTTACATCTTCTCTATTTCGTCGTTGCTGTTCGACTTCGTTGCTTCGCGTGAGGCATGGTTTTTGCTCGAGTCGCTTCTTCGGCTCTTTTGTTGCTGTTTGACTTCGCTCGCTCGACGACGTTCCCTTCCTGTCGGATCGAAGGTCTCGACATTTTAATTGGAAGTAACTACTGGGAGCTCGCTCGCTGTAAAGGAATTTATCTTTCTCCCTGTCGCTCGCTTCTTCGGCCAAATCCCAAATCTTATAAATCAGCGAAATTTCAGGATTTTTAGAAAGCTGCTTATATTGCAAATCCTCAATAATGTAATCATCTAGATTTCTATTGGAAGAATTATGCTGGTGATTGCCAATAAGTCATTGATCCATACAGGGATATCCAGGTTTCTTATAACATCAAGGATGGCCAAAAGATTCTCAGGCAACCGATGTTATGATTTTCCGTATTTATGCTTGAGGTAATAGGACTTTTAAAATGCTGCTTATTTATTTTTATTTTTGTGTTGGAATTCATTAGTCATATTTCCTACTGTCTCTGCAATAACCATTGGTAATTTGTGGAGCATGTTTCTCGTTATATATGTATTGAGAGTTTTGATGGAGAAGTATAGAGAGTAAGAAGGACTACACATAATGATATTTTTTAATTTGAAATTTAGGAGGCCGTCGCCATTTCTTTGTGGTTTCTTTGGCTTTGCGTTAAATTGTTTTTGATAGAGTTGCTAAAGCAGCTTCTTCGTTTCCTTGGAAGGCTTTAAATTGGAAGTCGTGACGGGAGCTTACTTGTTGCGTAGGTAACCATGTTTGCCTCTTCAAATACGGGAGCTACTTGCTTGCCGTTGAAGAACTTTGCAAATCCATTAATCCCGTTAAATCTGCGGAATAACACAATTTAGTAAATTCCGGATTTACACCGTAAATTTGTAAGTCCAGGATTTACGATCGATTCTGATTAATTGCGTGCTCTCAAACCGTTTGCAGGATTTACGACAAATCCTTCTTAAATCGCACTACCAAACATCTCCTTAGACTTACCATCAGACTTTAATTTACCTTTTTTGCCGTTTGGCCGGATTTAGCTCAAATCCTGCATCCAAACAGGCACTTAGAGGTAACTATTTTAGCATTTTAGTGGGTAGTTATTGTGGCGTATTGCATTGGCAGCTCGCTTTCTACTATCCAGTTACCTTTTATCTTTCTCTCTCTTCATTGCATATCAAAAGGCTTTTATATACTTGAGGCAACTTTATCTTCTCAGAACGCTTCATTATTTTTGGGGGAGTGAAGCATTATTCTCAATGCTGTTATCTGAGGTTCTTTCTCTTTATGAGTTCCATACACAGCATAATGATGATGATTTAATGATTAGCCACTATCTACACATGTATATATCCCTATGTTTCTTTTCTCCGTGATCTGGAATCTTTGGATGTCCTATAACTTATGAGACAACGACAGCTGGCATTAAAATTGGGATTCATACGGATCTATCTGTAGAAAGCTTCTCTACTTGCCTTATTTGATGGATTTTGCTGTCATCTGACCCCTATCCCTAGTTTTGGTCTCTCATTCTTCTTTTCTTCTTTACTTTTGGAATTTAGTCCTTTTGGGTTCTGGATGTTTCATAATGTGCAGTGTTGGATGCATTATTCTCTTTGAAGTTCCAATGACATGCCTGTTTTGAGTAGTTCTAGATGTATATTTATAGTGGATCAGCATATGTTATTGTTGTGGAAAAAGCTTGCCTCGTTGGTTTTCCCACCATGTGTTGTTGTGGCTGTTGTTAAATTTGAATTGCCAGTGCTTATTTGTTTTTTTTAAGTGTTGATGCCATGATGCGTTTGCCTATTTGAATCTTCCATCGTTGAGTTCTCATCTCTTTAATTGAGAATCGTGAGACATCAACATTGACCTGGTATCCCGCAAGGAACAGATGCTTCCATTTTTTTAATTAGGGCTTGAGCAGGGAGGACAACCTGAAAGCTTTCTCTTTTTCTTTGATAAATTTAAGGAGTTGTCTTTGGATATCTTTTTATTGAAGCTCTGTGCTACAACAATGGTAATTCAGAAGGATTTTAATCCATTCCCCACTCTCTCTCTCTCTCTCTTTATATATATATATATATATATATTCTACTTGCAATCAAATTTCTCTTAACTTGAAAAAATATTAGATTTGTGTGGACAATGAGGAGAAATATAAGGATGGTGAGACATATTTTTACAATTATTGGCTGATAGTTATAGTTGTCTTTTGTTTGCCTCAGAAATGTAATCATTGAGATTTCTCTTGGAAGAAATCTGGTGGTGATTGCCAACAAGTGACTGATCTTCTGGAAATCAGGTTTCTTATACACATTTTGCAATGGTGAACATAATGGATGGCTTGAAAATTCTCTGGCAACCGATGTTATGATTTTTACCTATTTAAGCTTGAGATGAAAGGACCTTTTGAAGGCTGCTTATTTATTTATTTATTATTTTTCTTTGGAAACTATTTGTCATATTAATCTCTCTCTCTCTCTCTCTCTCATATAGCACGGTGTAGTAACCATGTTACCTTGTTGAGCATTTTTTTTTCATTATATAGATATTATATTTTTGATTGGAGAAGTACAGATAAAGTATGATATTTATTGATTTACAGAAAGCTTATGGTAAAGTTTCAAGAGAAATGGCCCGGAGAGTTATTGAAAAGAAGTGACTTCTTTGCCTTCTTCGACAATGCTCCTTTATGTTGAATCCCAAGTCATTACAGTCCGCCGTTCACATTTTAAATTATATTAATTAAGTTCAATTAGACTAATTAGACTAATTTCTTCGCATAGGCGTCTAGGGTTTGCTTTACATCTTGTCTATTTCGTCATTGTTACGGTTTGCTTTACATCTCGTCTATTTCGTCATTGTTGTTCGACTTTGTTGCTTCACGTGAGTTAGAGCTTTTGCATGAGTCACTTCTTCGGCTCCATTGTTGTTCGACTTCGCTAGTCAAGGTTCTCTTCTTGTTGGATCGGAAGTCTTGACATTTTAATTGGAAGCCACTACGAGGGGCTTTCTCTCTGTTAAGGAAACTATCATTCTCCCTTTCACGCTCTTCTTCAGCCAAATCCCAAATCCGAGAGGTTTCTGGATTTATTAAATCCCGGATTTACGGCCAATGAGGGAGACGAAGGATTTATTCTTCCGTGAGATTTAGCGGGCGCTCAAATCTCGTTCGCAGGATTTGGCAAAAATCGTGCTCAAAATCGGCATAAATCCTGTTAAATCCTTTATCCAGACAGTCCTAGGGATTAGCCATTAACGACGCATGGATATCCCTATGCTTGCTATTTTTATGATCTGTAATCTTTGGATGTCCTGCAGCTTATGAGGCAACAACAGCTGGCATTACTATGGGGATTTATACATAGCTATCAGCATAAAGCTTTCTACTTGCCTTATATAATGGATTCTGCTGTCATCCGACCCCTGTCCATATTCTGTCTCTCATTCTTCTTCTTTACTTTTGGAATTTAGTCAATTATGTTGGGTTATTGATGTTTTGTAATGTGCTGGGTAGGAAGCATTATTCTCTTTAAAATTCCAATGGAATTCATGCTCTGAGTAGTTGCGGATCCATATTTATTGTAGATCAGTGGATGAGATTGTTTTGGAAGCATTATTCTTGTTGTGTCCTGGAATATTCGTGGTGGTTGAGAAATATAAAGTTTAGCATCTTAGCTTTATACGAAAATCCTGCACTTATGCAGATAAAATAGTAGAGTTATAACATTCGTCAAAGATACCAAAATTTTTACGTAGAAAATCCTAAAAAGAGGAAAAAACACATTGCCTTGCCTAGTTTAAATGAATCTACTAGTGTTTGCAGCTGATTACAAATGAGGCCCTTAAGGGGGAAGCCCTTTGCTTGATGTTGCCAATATACATTATATTGAGTGAATTACATGGTGGGAGTTGGAAGAATTAGTTTTGAAATGTTTTGAATGGACGGTCGATATCGACTCCTTTGTTCGCGGATCATTTATTGAGTATTTGCATATCTTAATGATATCATAATTTGGTGATCTTGGGCTTGTTGGATTTTGCTTGTCGAGCCACGTGATTTGACTATAAGCATGTCACATTTGTGAATCGTTTGGTCATTCAATTTTTGGTTTGAACCTTCCGAATGTGCTTCGGGTCTTTTGATTTGGACCCATTCTTGGTTGGATGGGGTCGTATTTGGTGTCTTTGGGTTCGTCTTTTCGAGACGTTCAATTCCACTATAAGTTTGTTGAAATTGAAGTTCAGATGGCCCCGAATTTAATTTTGAAAGTTTTCAATGCGAAATTGCCTCGAGATTCATGCTCGATCAATATAATTTTTTGTTGATACATCAATTCTCAATGCTTTTTAATTCGTGCTCGTCACCATCTACTCATGGATATCACTATGTTTCTTATCTGTAATTTGGAATCTTTGGATGTCCTACGGCTTTTGAGACAACGATAGCCGGCATTAAAATGGGGATTCATACGGAGCTATATGTAGAAAGCTTCTCTACTTGCTTTATTTGATGGATTTTGCTGTCATCTGACTCCTTTCCCTAGTCTTGATCTCCCATTCTTCTTTACTTTTGAAATTTAGTCATTATTATTATTATTTTTATTATTATTATTATTATTATTATTATTATTATTATTATTATTATTATTATATGATATTATTGGTGAAAAAGCATGCCTCGTTGTTTTTTGCACCATGTTGTTTTTTGCATCATGGCTGTTATTAATTTTTAATTGCCAGTGCTTATTTGTTTTATAAAGTGTTCATGCCATAATGCATTTTCCTCTTTGAATCTTCCATGGTTGAGTTCTCATCTCTTTAATTCAGAATGGTGAGGCATCAATAATGACTTTATATTCCGCAAATTGCTCAAGTAACAGATGCTTCCATTTTTTTAATTTGGGCTTGAGTAGGGAGGACAGCCTGGAATCTTTCTCTTTTTCTCTTTTTTTATGATAAAGTTTGAGTTGTCTTTGGATATCTCTTTATTGAAGCTCCATGCAACAACATTGGAAATTCAGAAGGATTTTAATCCCTCCCCCCCCTGAAATCTCTCTTTTTCTCTTTTTTTTTTTATGATAAAGTTTAAGGTGTTGTCTTTGGATATCTCTTTATTGAAGCTCCATGCAACAACATTGGAAATTCAGAAGGATTTTAACCCCCCCATCTCTTTCTCTCTCTCTCTCTCTTTATATATATATATATATATTGACACACACACATGCACATGAATACAAACATAACTTGCATATATGTCTGATATTCTACTTGCAATAAAATTTCCCTTAACTTGAAAAAAATATTGGATTTGTGTGGACAATGAGGAGAATTATAAGGATGGTGAGACATATTTTTACAATTAATGGCTGATAGTTATAGTCTTCTTTTGTTTGCCTCAGAAATGTAATCATTGAGATTTCTCTTGGAAGAAATCTGGTGGTGATTGCCAACAAGTGACTGATCTTCTGGAAATCAGGTTTCTTATACACATTTTGCAATGGTGACATCATGGTTGGCTTGAAAATTCTCAGGCAACCGATGTTATGATCTTACCTATTTATGCTTGAGGTGAGAGGACCTTTAGAAGGCTGCTTATTTATTTATTTTTTATTTTTGTGTTGGAATATTGTAGTGATATTCCTCTCTCTCTCTCTCTTAGAAAGCACGGTGCAGTAACCATGATAACTCGTTGGGCATTTTTTTCGTTATATAGATATTAGAAGTTTGATGGAGAAGCATAGAGAGTATGGAGAATCTAAATATGTTATTTATTGATTTAGAGAAAGCATATGATAAATTTTCTAGAGAAATGCCCTGGAGAGTTCTTGAAAAGAAACAAGCTTATAATGCTTATATTCAAGTCATTAAGGGTATATATACATGTGCTATTGCTTGTGTTCAAATAGTGGAGGTAAACCCAGTTTTGTCCTTCTTTAGTTGGATTACATTAAATATCAGCTTTAAGCCCATATCTTTTTGCTTTAGTCATGGATATTCTTATTAGACATTTGCAATAGGATGCACCTTGGTGTATGCTTTTGGTTGATGATATTTTTCTTGTTGATAAGACTTGAGGGAGAGTTGATGAAAAACTTAAATTATGGAGGTAAACCTTAGAGTATAAATGTTTTTTTTTACTAGTGGTAAAACCAAATACATGGAGTGTAATTTTAGAGTTAGTGGTGGGATTGTGATATTGGGTGATCAAGTCATTAAAAAAAGTGCACGCTTTAGATATCTTAGGTTATTTGTTCAAAGTGATGGTAAAATATGCGGATATTTTTACTAGAATTCAAATTGGATGGCTAAAGTGATGGAATGCATTAGGGCTGTTGTGTGATATAAGAATATCTCTCAAACTTAGCAGAAATTTTTATAAGAGGGTGGTGAGACCTATAATGTTTTGTGGTGCATATTGTTGGTTATTAAAAGAGAAGCATAAAATTAAGTGTTGCAGTGATGAGGATGCAAAGGCGTAGGGATGTCAATGTAGGGGTGTCAGCTTTTGACTCGACCCGAAAACTTTACCAATGCCCTTCCCAGAAAGTCTAAATTTGGGTCAAACCGTTTAACAAACTGGTTGGGTTTGGGCTCTCATTTCTTTTGGAGAGGCAGTGAAAATTATTGCAAACCATTGACAATTTGGCCATGTTTGATTATTTACTCTAGCAATGAGCCATCAAGGATGGCATGAAGCTCTTCAAATAACCTACTTGTATTAAATACTTTGCACGGTACTGCTTTTTCCAATCTTTCTGCTACTACAAGTATGAAGTACCTACTTCTATGTTGTTGTTTCCCTGCAGGTTCTAACGTTTTACACTTGTACCAGAATTTTTTGCTATTAATACTTCCCACAGTACTTTCCTTGGTGTCCGTATATTCATAGAAATATAAGTATTAATCTGAATATATAAAATCTATGCATATATACGTGCAAAGACATATAAGTATAGGCAAACTTGCATATATATGCATGTTTTATATATGCATGTTTTTATATGTATAAGCATAATGAAGCAATTATTGAGCTGAAAACAATTGAACAAGAATAATGTGCTTTTTTGATAGCCGTAGTCACCATCTATCTTTCTCTCTCTGTATAATCTCTATGCGGATTCATATCTTCATGAATTACCATGGTAATCACGAAATGCAACTAACCCATCTCAGATGTGCAATCTGTTTTGGCAATCTGGCTTCGATTTTGTAAATTTGCTGATAGATGGTGCCCTTTACATGTCAGTTGAAGTAGCATTTATTATTGAATTCTGATAAGAAATCCTTGTATAAAATATGAGCTACTTTTTTTTATTCCCTTATATTTGATATTCCTTTTATGGGGCATGGAGATTTGTGGTGCCAAGGGGAAAGAAGGCATGATGTCATGTCAGGAGGGAAAAATCTTTCTACCTTTTTTCTCCTTGAGGATGTGATGATGATGGATAGCACATCTACTTATGGTTGAGTCTTTTCTCCATTGCGCTTTCCATGTGTTTGTGTTGGTTTCACCTGGAATGGCAAGGCATCAACGCATCATGGATGGCCTCAAGAGGCAACCGATGCTGCCATCCACTATTCTGGCTTCTTAGAGCTTAAGATGAGACAGTGGATTTGAACTTTGTTTTCTATTTTCTGTGATTTTTAAGTTTTTTATCTCAACGCAGGTCCAAAATATTTTTCTGCACTTTTCTAAAGTTTTTCTATGATGCATCAATGCACAAGATTCTATTACACCACTGAACCTCTTTCTTTATTTGCTTCCGTGTTAGTGATATCTAAGAATGATTTTTTTTTTTTAAATCTCTTGTATTCCGTTTGCATTTTTATTTATGACAGTGGACGAGTATGTATAAATTAACAAATAATTATATCAGAACAATGATTGGAATGCAATCTTTGGAAGATGAGGTAATTGTAAAAGACCATGCACAATGAATGGTAGAATATGCGCTAACTAAACAACTAGGTAAAATTGGTGTTAGAGGATTTTGGAGGAGTGGGTTTAGAACTATTTGGTTAAATGGATAGAATTGTTCAAAATGATTTGCGAAGAATATATTTCTTATTTAAAGCCCCAAATAATTCTCAACATGTTTGACTAGGTAAAGAGGATTCATTATGTGGACCCCAAATAGTTGGGATAAAGGCATTTGGATAATGCTTATGATGATGGGTAATGTCAAATAACGACCCTGCCATCCCAACCGCCCGTTCTCTCTTTATCCTATGGCCAGCATGGGGATTTGTGAGAAGCTCACATGGATCACAGAATCTCCTTCTTCCATATTTGGGTGGCTGATCTAAGAAGGATTATATTAGTGCAATCATACTTTATTATGTAATTATTTGTTTCCTTATTAACATATCTTGTATATATTTATAAATATGGATACTTTTGTGCAATAAAGGAGAAGCCTTTTTCCCTCTCCAATTCTCTGAATTTAATGTGCAATATAATGAGCTGCTTAACAATCAAGCAGCAATTCATCTTTCTCAGGTGATTATGGTGTGGTATCCAAACAAAAGCTTAGATATGAACAGTGCGTCGTTGCATTGGTGCTGTTGTTGCCACATTTGTGAGCAAATCAAAGCCGTCGTGGATAAGAGGTTTTCATCCATGGAGAGGTTTTCATCCATGGAAGGAAGGGTTTCTTTACCTGGAAGACATGATGGGGAAGTTGATCGTGATGCAATCAAAGGCTTCGTCGGCTATCCCTCGGGCTGAATGATCGGGCAAGGAAAATCTTATCTTGAGGAGATAATGAGGAAGCTCTTGGAGATGCAATAAAAATTTCCACCTATGATTATGATGGCTAACCCTAACCAAGATTTGACTGGGATTTCCTTGGCCAAATCTAGGGCTGCAAATGAGCCGAGCCGAGCCGAGTATGTGAGTGTTCATGTTTGTGTTCATTTAATATCAGCTTGTTCAAGTTTGGTTCATGTTTGTTCGAGCTTTAGCGTTTGTGTTCATGTTCAGTTCAGGTTCGTTCGTTTAGTGTTTATCGAGCTTGTTCGCGAACATATTTAATGAATTTTTTTAACTATCAAACAAACATGTTCATGAACATATCTATGAACAAATACATTTATAATAAAAGCAATTGTCTATGTAACAAAGATAATGATTATTTATATTTATTAATTATATAGTCAAATATTAATTATTTTTATCGAGCTTATTCACGAGTTCAAAATCGAACATGAATCGAGTTTTTATTGAGCTTCTTATCGAGCTTAATGTCGAGCTTGTTCACGAACTTCAAATAATGTTGTTTGCGAACATAAATGAGCAGAACGCATTAGTGTTCAAGTTTGTTTATTTAAGAATCGAGTATTTAAAATATTGTTCAAGTTTGTTTGTTTAGTTAATTAAACGATCGCAAACGAGCTTTAATCAAACCGAACAACGAGTAGCTCGCCGAACGTTTGGTTCGCTGGAAGCCCTAGCCAAATCAAAGGTTTTATTCCTCAGTTCTTGTGTTTTCTGATAATTATATTATGACCGTCAACTTTACCCTAGTCATATTTTCTTTCGGAAGCATATGTGATCAAGGTTGATGTTCTCACTTCTCTCTATTTTGATGGTTATTTTTGAGGAATTTTTTCACCCAAATTTTAATTTCACACACGTCATCTTCTTTGGCAATGTATATTTTTAACTGCATTATGTTATATGAAGGATTTTTTGCCCACAAAATGAGGAACCTCTCTCTCTCTCTCTCTATCACTCTCAACTCTTACGATATACATACATGCTCTTGAGTTTGCTAGTTTTGCAAAATTTAGCCTCTGATTAGGACCTGTGTTCTCTTCTTTATTTTGTGAGCAGATTGAGAGTGCCATTTCAGGTTGTTTGTCTGTTGTTTGATGCTAGAAAGTTAACGCTTTAGCCTCCTTTCATTTTACGTATTGGTACGTGGTATTTGATGTTTAGTAGCAGCATGGGGATATATTTGTAAATTTGATATTTAAAATTAGAAATATCATCATCTTGTTGTTAAAGCGGATGGTGGGGAAGTGATGATGGACCCAATCAGGATACCTTGGTTTCATCGCCTGGGTCATCGTGGTCTCTGGTCTACTTAATTAGATGGCGTAGTTGATCCAATATGATCCTTGTCGGTTGCCATTGGTTGAGTTGTCCAAAGGTACCTTGTAGACATGGGGGAAATATTTGCTTATGGGGATAAATTTGATTGCACTTTAGCTAACAGTGAACTTTGTGCCCTATCGATTATATCACATTGATTCATATCTCAAGGATTTGAAGCCATTGGGGAACATACGAGCTCTGGCCATGACCGTAATTCAGTTTTGTCATTTAGCGGCAAACCATGCGGTTCAGAGGGCTTCTGTCATAGCCGTTTTCCTGCAGTGTCATTTTACAGAAAAAGGTGAGAGGACCTTTAGAAAGCGGTTTATTTATTTATTTTATGTTGGAATTTATTAGTCATATTGAACCCTCTCTTTGTTTTTTTCATGAAGAACGGTGCAGTAATCATAATAACTTGTTGAGTCTTTTTTTCATTTTGTATATATATTTGAGAGATTTGATGGAGAAGTATAGAGGAAGTATCGTGAATCTACATATTATATTTATTGATTTAGAGAAAACATATTTATTTATTTAGAGAAAGCATAAGGTTAAGTTCCAAAAGAAATGCACTGGAAAGTTTTATATTTGAGAACATGGGTTTATGTTTTCTAACAAGGAACTGTTGTTGGATCCAAATGTTTTCATTGCAATTTCTATGAAGGTGTTCTATAAATTCAATTCATATAAGAGGGAATTAGTTTGTGATAGTTCTCAAGTTCTATATTTAGTGCAGTGTTAGAGGATCCCTAATTAGTTTTTTGATAATAATAAACACACACACTCTCTCTCTCTTTCTCTCTTTGTTTCTAATATTGAGGTATGCTGATGCATCTCACAATCTTTTGCCATGAAAAGGAAAAATGAAATTGCATTGATGGGGTTTAATATTTTTGCTTTTTTATATGGAAATCCTATCAGTTGCCTCATTTTCAACATGATATAAAATTAAGAAGGCCTAAATATATGAAAGTTTCAAAGATTTGCACCACAAATATAACTTGTAGTGTGTTGTTATTATTTCTTATTTGAGTGAAAAGCTGAGAGGGTAATGATGAAGATGATGGTTTAGAATTTAGACTGAATATTACTATGTTTCCTGTGGTATGGCTTTCTGGATGGCCTGGAGTTTCTCAGGCAACCACAACTGACATTACGATGGGAATTCGAGCATAGAAAGGCTTCTCTAATAGTTCTATGTTATGGATTAATTTTCATCTTCTGAGCCTTTTTCTTTCATCCTCATCATCATCATCTTCTTTTTTTTTCCTTTTTGGTTCATGATCCATTTGTTTGAGTTTGTTTTGGAGGAATTAGTGGAAACAGAATATTGTTTACCTAATTGACACTTACTCTCCTTACTACCGTAAAAATTCAAGGGCGGTTTCTCAAATTTAATTTTAACGCATGTTGGTGTAATCAGTGTCTCTTGCTGTGAAAAGAAATAAATTCATTGATGAGAGAGATATATATGATTTTTAGATAGAAATACTATCAATAGCTTCATCTTCTTCGTGAAAAATACTTTGGCAGTTATGACGATTAGTGCAATACTCAGAATGGGTAATAGTGTTGTGATTTTTTCTTTTAGAAGTTAAAAAATTGTGGGGATGATTATTATAATGATAATGATTTGTATTTTGGCTGGTTTGTGTATGGATGGGCGAATATGAGCTATTCATAAACAACAAATTTTAGTGGCAAGTTGTTCAGTTTGGCCTTTAGTGGCAACTGATGTGGCCATCAGCTATTTTTACTCTTCTTTTGGATGCTTAGTCTACCACTTCTTTTACCTTTAGTGGCAACTGATGTGGCCATCAGCTATTTTTACTCTTCTTTTGGATGCTTAGTCTAACAACAAATATTACGTTCATTTTTTGGAAGTTCCAATGGCTTTAAACTTTCTTTCTCTAGCCTACACTATCTCTTTATTTGCATATGATTCGTTGTGGTGAATTACATAGATATGGCAGGAATATTGATGCATATTTGAATTGGAAGCATTCGTAATTAATTTCAGGACCATCGAGCACAGGATTGCTTAACATCGACAATATTAAGATACTTAAATGCTAAATGATGCTGAAAAAAGTATTCAATACATGTGCGATTGAGTGATCCAGATTTTTTCCATTTATATATGACATGCCGCTCTTGTATATCTGGAACCATTGTGGGCAATGAGAAGAAATGTCCGGATGGTGAGGCATATTCTTACAACTAATGGCTGATCATTTTATTCAAAACCCAAAAATTGCTTGTTAGTTGTATTTTGTTTTCCTCAGTTCAATATTTCTGTTTGAAGAATTGTTCTGTTGATTGCCACCCATGAGTGATGGGGACATCAGATCTTCTTGGAGAGTTTACCAGAGACGCGGCCGTCGATCTACGGCCACGATCGAGTCTTTATATTTTTGAGTCGATGTATTTTATTTTCATGCATTTTATTATTTGCTTATGTGTTTTTAGTATTTCCCGTCGTACTGTTTTTATGGGAGTTGTCATGTGTAAGCCTAAGGGCAATGGTGTCATTTTATTTGGAGTCCTTTGTATGAGGCTATTTAAGGCCCCTTTGTTTTATTTTCAAGAAAAAATGAATGAATGAATGAATGATTATTGGATAATTCTGTTTTCTTGCTTGGAGCATTGTGATAACTTGGGAGTTCTAGGGGAGAGAGCTTCCTTGGAGAGGAAGGAGATTGGCGCAATACCCACCAACATAGATAAGTCGGGTTCGTGGTTTCTCTTTTTCTATCACCATCTTCTTTCTCCTCTCACATCAATCCCTCACCTCGTCGCCAGATTACCACCTCCACGGAACCCTTTCCCTCATTCCAACCCCCACGGCTAACACCCCAACCCGAGCCCCCACCGTCAGCCCTCATCACCTAGCCGCCAGCCTCCATCCAATCCCCCATCTCCAATGAAACTCTTGCCTAATTTGGATGGATTGATTTTGGGGCAGATTTTCAAAATTCAAATTCATTAATTTGAAATTTGAAAACTTCCTAAATTACAATTCTAAGTTTGGAAAGTTTCTGTCTTGTTTTAATTTGAATTAATAATTCCATTGGACTGAAAAGAATTCTTTTCTTATTTCCAAAACCCAAATTGAGAAGCTTTTATTGCTCCCATTAAACCTCTCAGGTTCATCGTATGCCGCCTGCCACCTTGTGAGCCATTTAAGGTTATTTCCTAAATGTTTCTTAAGTGCATTTGGAAATAATTCAAATTATTTCTTTTGCCTGGACCGAATTTCTTTTTCCTCTTGCTTTGTCTAAGTTATTTCCTAATACTACAGTTTTGGATTTTGGAAACAAGGCTCCCGATTCCCCCCAAGCCCGCCAACTCCCTCTCCCTGTCACCGCCGCTTCTCTCGTCTAACTGCATGGAATAAATCCCATCTTCCAATACCTATACAGGAAGCTTGCTCTCAACTCTCCCCTCACAACCAATGCTAGGATCTCCTCCAAGTTCTCTACATTCTAGCCCTTAGAATCTGAGAAATCCCTCTCAGGTTTTCTTGGTGGATAATCGAAAACTATTTCAGATTGGAATAAAAGAGGTTTGAGAGCGTGCATCCTATATTCTACCACGAGACGCTTCGTTATCTTTGTTACTACGCAAGAGGCACATCAAGTCCTAAGGAACTTCTTCCAATCATCCATGAATGGCAGGAGCCATTGACGATACTTCAAAGACATCGAGCGGAGGATCTACACGTCTCTTTCGCAAAGGTTTCTTTTCTCACTTGTACCTTATTTCTTTGAAATCTAAATTCTCTTTGGCCTGATTATAATCGCGAAGACTCCTCCAATTGCTCTTGCTAAGCCTAGTAATTCGTAGGTTATTGAGTTTACTTTCTTTGCATCCTACGTCCCATTGTTAGATTAGGGATTAACTTGACACTACTATTGTGCATTGCTTTATTGTTCTTGATTATCTTGATTATTCAAAACTTAGCGCATGTGATCTAGCCTATACGAGATTAACTCCCTCTTTGTTCGACTCGCCGTGGATAATTGCTAGTAATTTTAATCCGAACTTATTCTAATCAACGAGTTGTGCAAAGCCTAAGTGAACATAGCATTGCATTTAAGTAGTCCTGCATCAGGACCGGCCTAACATTTACATAACAACAACATCAAGCCTTTATCCCACTACGTGGGGTCGGCTACATGAATCCTTTTTGTCCATTGTGTCATATTAAAAGTCAAATTCTCGTTTAAATCTAATAAAGAAAGGTCATTCTTAATATTTTCTAACCAAGTCTTTTTAGGTCTACCCCCTACCTTTCTTAACACAAGTCAAATCTAATACCTCTACTCTCCTAACCGGGTCATCGGAAGGCC
>NW_021319854.1:323986-334066 GCF_001605985.2 Dendrobium catenatum | reverse complement strand
GTACCAAACTCTGTTTTGCCCTCCTGGCGACGGAGCAGAGAACCTTCTCAGTTTTTCTCCTCCGGAGAAAGGCAGAGAACCTCGAGGTAACGGATGTAGACGAGTCTTTCCCTTGGAGATCCTCCTCAAATCCTCTAGGGCCACAGGAGGAGCAAGATGCAGCAAGCTTGGAGCAACCGTGTGATCTCCCTCACACCTCTTCTCCTCACAACGCTCACCTCCTCCTTCCTCTCTCAACCCTCAAGATTTCTCTAGAGCTCTCTCCTTTGGAAATCCCTCTCTAACCACTGTTCACGCCCCTCTGTAAATCTTGTTCAAAAAGAACTTGATGTATCTAAAAAAAAAGGCTCCAAAAACCTCTGAATTCAAAAGTAGCCGTTACTGTTCGTACGGTACGATTCAACATCAACAGTACGATCTTCATAACAGACGTCGTCCTGGTACGAAGATGTAACGAAAGTTCAAGAACAATTCGTACTGTACGATATAATATCGTACGGTACGATCCAACAAGATACTATTTCGTACAGGACGATGGTCTGGACGATCGGATGTCGTCTCTGTTCATTCGTATGGTAGGATGACTATCTACATACGATGTGACAAAAACCAAGAGATCGTCCAGGACGATATCCGGGATGATCATACTTCGTCTGTTTCATCGTAATGGTACGATCGAGTTCGTACAGTACGATGTTCAAATTTTAATTAGGCCTGGATTACATGCACTGAATCACGGGTTAATTTAAGTAAGTATTAAAAGTGGATCGTACAGTACGAACCCTGTTCACGTACCGTACGAACGGACGCAAAATCACTTACTTAAATTAAAATCACGGCTAAGGGTTTGGATCTGACATATCGTACAGTAACGAAAGAAATTCGTTACAGTAAGATCTATTCCAAACCAGAATTGTCCAATACTTTTCGATCGTATCGGTACACGAATAAAAATAGTACAGACGATCTCCACGAAGAATTTTAATTACATTTTGCAGTTTAAAAAAACTCCCCCTGTGGTGTGTGCATGGTTTTGCTCTTACTTTTACGCATTTTGTGGCGAGACTCAATAAAGTTAAAAATACAATAAATGGAAAATACAATGTTGACTCATACTACCTAATCTACCCGGTCTTGAGTCTCTTTTCCTGTCACTAAAAGGTCTCCCCTTGGACTGAAATGATTAGTGCTCAAGGAAATAGCAAATAAAATAATATTCAATGAAAAGCTGTTCCGAAACAACTCCTTATTTGGCATCAATCAAAAAAAATCTCAACTCGGGGTTCTGGGTTGCAACAATCTCCCCCTTTGCACTGGAGTGTTCAATATAATTTTTGTTGCCAGGGTAAGAAAGAAAAAACATTTCCTTTTTTTTTTTTATTTAAAAAATTAAAACACAAGAAAGAAAAAAAAGATACTACAGAAGTACGAAACAAAGGAAGTCATTTAGATAATCAGGCATTACAACATTACAACAAACTTCTCCTCCCCTTTTGACAGCAGCACAAAAGAGAGCAACTAAAAGCACAAAAAGCAAAAAAAAAGAGAAACTACAATGCAAACACAGACAATCTTAGTCAGACCGGGTCTGAATCAGTTTGGTGGTGGAGGTGGATTTGGCTAAAGTATGAAATAGAGTATCGAAGCGGTGATCAATTGCGGTAAAAACGCTCTCCAAACCCATTGCATATTCAGTCCTCGTGTTGCTTGATAGTTGTTCTTGAATATAGCATGTCGAGAAAACCGAGTCTGCAGCTGGTCGAAAGCGGGCGACTAAATCATCTTTGGATGTGCTGGTGCTTAAGGTAGCAGGTCTCGGGGTGCGGCATGTGCGTCGTGGTCGAGCTGGAGCTGCGTTGCTGTTCATATTTGTACTTTCTCCATTCTTTTCGTGTGTCTTATTCAAAGGTTCAAGTGCTTCCATGCGTCCATATTTGCTGTATTGGAGATACCAGCAGAAAATAACAAGGAAGAAGAGATCACTCACTTACCCACTGATATAAATATAGGTCAAATTATCAAGCTATGTCGGTGGTTCACCAAGGGTAGGATAATTGATATTTATGGTAGAGGATATATCATTAGGTGACCCAGGCCAGATTATGTTCCGTCGGAGGTGGGACGAACAAAATTCATGTGCTGAATATAGTTGCTAATCAATGACCTCTATCAAACTTATGTTGGGACTATAAGGTAGGTAGCGAACTAACAAGGTAGGGGTCAGATTGATGCGCTCGCCACCTTTGGGTATGATAGAGGTTCGAGAACATGTAGAATTATAGCGGGCATTTCTGGTTTAAGGATTGGAGCTAGAGGCTAGTGTTGATGAAAAACAGTATTCCTAAGGACTCTATTTACATCGCTCTAATAAAAATCATCGGTAAGAAACGCAGCGAACCATAGGTCCTTCAGTGGATTTTCCGCCACGCCGGGTTGGTGAAAGGGAGGTTTGTACAGGCTTCTCCGCCTTGCCGAGGGGTGCAAAAGGAGAACTATTTTGATAGTGAAAATCCCGGAGTGGAGGACTCCGGGGAGTGGACGTAGGTCATATTTTGACCGAACTACTATAAAATTCTTGGTGTGTTCTTTCCTTATCGTTGTTTACTTTTTGCTTGCATTTTAAATTTGTCATATCTATTGCATGTGAAATTTTGTGAAAGTAAAATTGCATAAATTTTTGTTCTAAAATTTCAAAAACAACAAAAAAATTAGAACTCTTGTTTAGGGTTAATTTTATTAAGAAAAAGACTTTTACAATTCACCCCCCTCTTGTCGTTTAGTAACTTCAATTGGTATCAGAGCAATTTCAAGATACAATTTATTTTCTATTCGAGAGGAGGATCTATCTCTCCCAAATCTCTAGGCCCCGCTTGAGCCTAAAAACCTAAGAGATCTCAAATTTCAGTCAAATTCAAGATTCCCTAATCCAAAGAAAATAAACGATTTATTGCATACAATCAAAAATAAAATCTCTAAACAGTCCCTACATTCAAAATTTCCTCCTAACTCCCGAAAAAATCCTTCCTAAACTGCACTTTTGGACTTGGCAGTTTGTGCGGCCATACAGGAGGCAGAGGAGTTCCGCCTTTGTTATGCGTGAGCTGGTCCTGTATGGACCCTCAAGGCCGGTCCAATGGACCAGTCTAACACCTACTTGTAGTGCTATTAAATACTTCCAGCCGTATTGTTTCTTTTACCATTGTTGCTGCTACTTCAAGATCCTGCTTATATTTAATTGTTTACATGAATGTTCTAACTTTGCATCAGATTTTTTTCAGCAGGACCTGGAGGCATTTTTGTTTGCATGACGCTTGCAATCACATTATTGTTCTTATTTCATTATAGTGGCTGTGATGATTTCCTCTAGGATTCTTACGCCTTTTTAATAAATAAATATCAAAATGGTTTCTTGACTTTTTATGATGGGCCAAAATGTTCTTCAATTTTTTTAAATAATCGAAATGTTTTCATGATGGGAACCTTTTTAAATTGCTGCACTGAAATGTTTCTAGGTTGTGAAACTTGTATCTTTAACTTTTTGAAGCTCTATTTAATAAGTGAGTCACTAAGATGTACTTACAAATTGTTTAGGATAACAATAAAACTACCATGGTGTGGAGATAAGAGAGTTAGTAAAATTGTTAGGATTTTCTATTTAATGGGGCTAATCTTTTATTTAGTTTCTGCTGTCGATGAATGCTTCAGCATATAATAAATACGGAACAGTACAAGGTCTTTAGCTTTCTTAATGGATTCACCCTACAATATCAATTTGCTGGCATCTCTCTCTCTCTCTCTAATTCATTCACCCCCTTGCTTCATGGTCATCTCTCTTGTTCTCTCTTACTCTCCGCCTTTCTCTCTCTCTTGTTCTCTCCAACCTCCTCCTCTTTCTCTCTCTCATTAGAATGCCACGTTGATTTTTTTTCATTAAGAATGTCCCGAAGCATTCTGGCTTTGAAGGTGCCGCATAAAGGTAAAATACTTTTTGGTGATATTCTAGTTTGTTTATCAAATTAGTTTCCCTCGCCCTTTGCTGTAATGCCATAGAAATAAGCTTCAATGGGCAACTTGTGCAGATGTCATGATTTTAGGTTTTTATGGCTGTAGCTGATAGATCAGAGTGGAAGTTTGTTGTCAACTTTTCTGAATTCTTAGCAAATGAATCTTGTTCTCATGCTGCTAATCTTGTTTTGTTGGCTGGCTTAGAAGTCCCAAGAAAAAAAAACTCTGTCGGTGACTGGAATCCTAGTTGTGGTCTGTATTCCTACTAGCTGGCAATTCTCCAAGCCTTGGAATTGCTGCAGCTGCACTTTAATAAAATATGGTTAAAGGTTACTAAGGCTTCGTTTGGGACGACTTTCTTACCGCTTCTTAAAGCAACCTTCTAGTAAAATTATGGGAGAGAGTAATATAACATAGTTTATAATTTGATTTTAATGTTTCTCAAAATTAGCTTGAATTCATGATGAGTAGGTCCACTATTGAAGACATATTTGTTGATAGGTTTGATGGATAAGCATATATAGAGTAAATGGGAGCTGCATATGATATTTATTTATTTAGATTAAGCATATGATAAGCTTTCAAGAGAAGTGCTCTAGAGAGTTCTAGAAAAGAAAAGAGCTCTTAATTTTATTCAAGTTATTAAGGATACGTATGCACGAATTTTTAATTTATTTTTAAACACAAGGTGGCTTGATAAATTATTTTTCTATTTTGGTTGGATTACATCAAGGATTAATGGTAAGCCCATATCTTTTTTCTTTAGTCATGTATGTTCTTTCTAGACATCTGGAAGGGAATGCTCCTTTGTGTATGCTTCTTGCTAATGATATTCGTATTATTGATAGGATTAGTGAGGGAGTTGATGAAAGATTTGAGTTATGGAGGTTCTCCCAAGTGTTTAAGTTTTCATTTGTGTAGATCTAAAATTGAATACATGAAATTTAATTTTAATAGTAAAAGATCTAGTTGAGGGATTGTGATGTTGGGTGATCAACTCATTAAAAAGAGTGCATGTTTTTGATATTTTTGGTCTATTGTTCAAAGTGATAGTGAAATAGAGGGGTATTTTTTTAGTTTAATTTTAGTTGGATGTTTGAAGTTGCGGAATGTATCAATTTTGTTTTGTGATACAAGCGTATTCCTCAAACTTAAGGGATACTATTATAAGATTTTTGGTGAGGCTTGAAATGCCTTATGACGCAAAATGTTTGCCATTAAAACTAAAGCATAAAATTAAATTAAGTGTTGCCGAGATGAGGATACTCAGGTGGATTAGTGGTTGTATACTTAGCTTAGAGACAAAATGCGTAATGGGTATATACGTGAAAATGTTGCATCACTTCCAATTGCAGATACAAATAGAAAGTTGCCTTAGATTGTTTGGTTACATAAAACATCAGCCTTTCGATGATCCTGTTAAGAGAGTTTCTGTATTAAAGGTAGGCCTAAAAAGACTTGGTTAGAAAGTATTAATAATGATCACTCTTTTTTAGATAGAAATGAGGATTTTGTTTTTAATAGAAGAATGGAATAGAATGATTTATGTAGTTGACCTCATGTAGTGGGATAAAGCTTTTTGTTATTGTAGGTCTTGAACTGTGAAGATAGAGTGAAACCTTTTTATTTTTTTTATCATGGAGTTCAGGAGTTGTCTTGTGTATATGACAATGTTTTAAAAGGCGAAATCGGGAATCAAGGCGTTTTGGCTAAGCGAGGCGAGGCGTAAGCCTAAAAAATTATAAAAATAAAGCAATTTAAAATTATGAATAATGACAAAAATGTCAAAAAATAACAAAATATTACGTCAATTGTGAATTTGATGATTTGTTCTAAGATAATATTAGTATATTACTGGAAAAGAAGATTTAAAATAAACTCACTTAAAAATAAAACATCCCTTTAGGATCAAGACCCAATGCATGCTCATCATCACTTTGATTTTCTTTAGAAGAATCTTCATAATTAATGTCAAAGTCATCCTCAAACTCTTCTTTATCTATAATATTTTTTCTTTTATCCCCTATATCAGTTAATATTTCGTTAGCTCTACAATGAAACAATAATAGCATAAAAAAATAATTCATTATATTTAAGAATACCTTTGAATTTTTTTGAAGCTCCAATCTCACTTTGTTTATTTCTTTTATATACATGAGTAGTTGCTTCACTGTCTTCATTGATATGAGTTTCTCCTTTTACTTCAACTTCAGAAACATCAACATTCTTAGGAGTAACCCATTCATCATCAGATTGTAAATCATAAACAAGTAAATGGTCAATTTCATTATCAATGCTTCCCTGCTTCTGTAATTTGAGATGTCTATCTTTCAATTTTTTGTTAAACATAACATAAACAAGTTTGTTCATTCGATCTGTGGCCTATCGATTTCTTCTCTTAGTATGAATTTGATTGAATATGCTCCAATTACGCTCGCATGCAGAAGCCGAACATGTTAGGCTAAGAACTTTAACTGCAAAAGTTTTCAATTCAGGAACATCATCTCCAAATTGACTCCACCAATGTTCTACATGAAAATGAATAATATTTTATGAATATTGATTGAAAATTAAGACTTGAACATAAATATTAAAATTAAAATTATAAACATACCAGGAGATCGTATTTTGTAGTATGCTTGTGCTGCTCTAAATCCAAACATTCCCTTCTTCAGATGAAATTCCTTAAGTTGATCATTCATTTTGAGATAATCTTCTTCAGAAATGAGTCTGTCCATACATGCATACAAACAAGTTTTCACCTTTTTATCAACATGAAAGTCTTTATCATAATGAAATTGAGGGTTTAAATAGTATGCAGCAGCATGTAAGTGTTGGTGTAATTGACGATCCCACTTTTCATCTATAATATCTCGTATTTCTTTGTAGGCACTTTCTTGACCTCCAAAATCTTTTGCAATATCTTATGTAGCCTTTTTCATTGTTTCATAAATAAATCCCATGGCCGGGGCCCTCTCACCATCAACCATTCTAAGCACCTTAACTAATGGTGTTGTTGTCTTCAAAGCATAATTGATACTGCGCCAAAATGAATCATCTTTCATAACAATTTTTTTTTTCCTGTTTTCCTTCTTGTTTTTTTGTCCATGAACTTTTATCCAATTCTTCAGAAGCAAACATAGCTTCCAAAGGTTGCCTTAATTCCTTGAATCTTTGCAATGTTAAATATGCAGTAACAAATCTCGTAACAGCAGGTCTAATAATTTCCTTGTCAGTGAATTTTCTCATCAAATTCAGTACCCAAGAATGATTGTATATGAACTTATGAATTTGGCCTTCAATAAGGCTGATTTATGCTGAGGCAACTGTCCTAACCTCTCAAGCATTAAATCAATGCAATGTACAGCACAAGGAGTCCAGTAAAGGTGAGGCCTCTTCTCCATTAACATTCTCCCTGCAGTTTTATATGCACTTGCATTATCAGTAACAACTTGTACTACTAAAGCATCACCCACTTCCTCAACAACTTCATACAACATTTCAAACAATAATTGTGCATCCTTTACAAAACTTGAAGCATCCATTGATTTTAAAAAAATTGTTCCATATGGATTGTTGACCAAGAAATTAATAATACTTCTATGTCGAATATCTGACCAACCATCTGACATTATTGTGACTCCTGTCTCAATCCAAGTCTTCTTAACATCATCCACCATTTTTGAAGTTGTCTTGACCTCCTCAATCAGCATCCAAGTCCTCAGTTCATACATGCTTGGAAGTTGTAGTCCTCTTCCATAGCTTCCAACAGACCGTAACATATTAATCAATGACGGACTCCTAACAACATTAAATGGAATCCCATTTTCATAGATGAATCTAGCGATATGCAAACAAACCATATTCCTGAGTTCTTTTGTAGTAGTAGGAGGCTGAAGATCCTGAGTGTTTATGTTATCCTCGTCATCAATATTTATCATAAATCTATCCATAGGACCTCGAGTGCCTCGGTTAGAAGAAACTAGATGGCTTCCACTACTGGAACCTTCATGTTGTGATCCATAATAAGAAGAGTTTCCTATCATCTCTTCCATATTTCTTTGTGTAACCTCCTTTGTGGTGGCAAACTTCTTTAAATAATCTGTGCATTCCTTTTTCACCTCATCAGGTACTTTTGCACATGGTCCCACATTGACATGAGTACAGGCTAGATGATCCTTCAACTTCTTAACGCCACCAGTTATGCGTTTCTCACAGAAATTACATTTCATGTAAACATATCCCTTCTTTGCACCTTCGTTAGACACTTCAACTTGAGTTCCATATTTCCATGCAGGATCTTTCCTTATTGTATCACTAGTCATGCTAATAATAGGACAGATGTTAATAGTTATTTGTACTACCAAATACCAATAATAAAACAACATGAATACAAAAATGTACCAGTTTGCCGTGGGTCCAAGGGGGCGGCTGCCCCCTGCGAGGGTTTCCGGGGGCAGCGCCCCCGGAACAAAATTTTATTATAAGAGTAATTTTTAAATTCTGCTTGTTGTACAGCTCAATACCAAGCATGTACCGCTCAGTACCGAGCATATACTGCTTGGTACCGAGCATGTACCGCTCAGTACCGAGCATGTATCGCTCAGTACCGAGCAGTATGAGCATATACTGCTCGGTACCGAGCGTGTACTTAGTGGTACCGAGCATGTACCGCTCAGTACTTAGCATATACTTGCTCCGTACCGAGCGGTGCTGGCTTGGTACTGAGCTGTACCTAGCAATATCGAGCATGTACTGAACAGTACCGAGCATGTACTGAGCGGTACCGAGCATGTACTGAGCGGACGAATGAAAGAAAGCCGAATCATGAGTTATTCAAGCTTTCTTTACTACACCTCAAAGTTAAGGCCACAACACCGCTCACCTGCTCTTCCGACCTAACCGAGGCCTAAACGTTTTTTGCACTCACAACTTCAGCTTCGTTTCCTGCTTTCAAAATCGTTATTGCTTTTGGATTTGTTTCCTGCATCGTCTCCTTCTGACTTCATCTCCTGCACTCACGGCTTCGTCTCTTTCCCTCACGGCTTCGCCTTTCAATTCTCACAGGAAGCCCTAATCCTATTCGCGAATACACAAACACGAATCGGCTGCGTCGTATTTATATATATACCGAAGAAAAAATTTCGAGGCGGTGCTTCATACTGCCTCGAGGCGTTACGCTCTAATTCGTACGCCTTGTGCGAAAAAATCGTAGGCTTCGCTAGATGTTTCGAGGCGTAAGCCCTGATACGCATGACTTCCGCCTCGACTTGAGGCGCGACTCAATGCGGACGCCTCGTCTGCTTTTTTAATGGTTGGTATATGATAAGTGTGTGAGTTTTCCCTAGTTGGCCTAATTGTCGTAAAAGAGCATCATGCAACAACCTTGGTAATTCTAGACGATCTGAATCCATCCCCCCCTCTCTCTCTCTGTGATGTATGCAACTTGAAACAAAAACACAAAGAGAGAACAAAGAGAATCAAGACTCACTTTTTAGAAATTTAAGACACCACTTGGAGAACAAAATAGGCTAAATAAAACGACTAAATTAAGATTAGAAGAAAAAACCAATCATCCAACAAAAGATGTTAGAAAAAGAAACAAAACAAAATTAAAGAAAACGCTATCCTCAGAACATCCTACAAGAGGACTCCTCACATGCATTGATTGTAGGAATATATATTAAAATAAGGTTTAGATATGCAAACCAAGGGTCCACCACTGCAAAGGGGTTCCAATGCCCTACCAAACTCCTCCAGCAAATGCCACCAAAACAGCCAACAAACTTTACCAACGGAACTAGAAGAAAGATACAGGTGGAGTGGAACTTGCGTAGAGAAGAAAGAGGTTAGAAGCCAAGAAGAAGGGTGGAAAGAGCCTGCAGGATTTCCATAGAAGTAGAAGAAAAATGGAACAAAGCTCTCAAGCTTTTTCCAAAGAAACCCTCAGGTTATAGCAATTTGCTCTCAATATTCACCAACCATTTCATCTCAAAGCATCTCATATATATAGGCAATAGAGGGGAAACTTAACAGCCCAAAAAACCTTCAAATCCCCATATAAAAATAATAGAA
>NW_021319854.1:309421-323561 GCF_001605985.2 Dendrobium catenatum | reverse complement strand
ACTTTGACCTGCATATTGATAGCATCACCGTGCTTTGATTTCAGTTGTAGGCTTTGGTGACCTGCCGGGCTTTGTAAAGCTCATTATATGTGATTAAAATTTTCAGGTCCGAGCAAGGCAACTGGAATGGAGTTCGATCAGAATGTCAGACGAATCCTTTCACTATTGATCTCTGGGGCATCACACAAAGCCTACCTCCACTCTCAAAATTATTCCCAAAATTCCTATAGCGGAGAAGGTTGACATGATTCCTAGTGATGATATTATTTCCACAAAAGAGGGTGAATGAAGAAGATACTTGACTAGGTGAAGAGGTGAATCAAAGGCAGGGGATACATGGTCAGAGTGCGAGGAGCTACAACAGATAAACCCATATGCACAAGGAATTTTCGAGACACCAACTCGATAGAGTCGAGTTTTTCTCCCACCTGGGGAGAATGATGAGGGCATCGAAGATCAACGGCTACGATCGTGTCTATTTATTTTCATGTATTTTATTTGTTATTTATATTTTTCCATTTCTACCCTCACTTGAAGGCTTTGTTTTATGTTTGCCCTAGGGGCAATTGTGTCTTTTTATTTTCCCTCATGTATTTGGCTATTTAAGCCCTCCCCTTCCTCTTGGAAAGGGATGATGATTATTGAAATAAAATTCAGCTTTGTTCAAGATCTCTTTGTGAGTTCTAGTTTTGCCTTGATCTCTTTGTGAGTTCATGAGGGTGAAGCTTAGGAGAGGCCAACGGAGTACCCAACAGCTCAGCGGCGGGTTTCCGTTTGGAAGGTTTCTCCCTAATAACTCTCCCCTAGTCCGTGATCTACTGAGGAATTTTCCGCCTTCACCCAGCAGCTGTCCCACAGTCCAGAGATTCCTGTTCTGCTGTCCAGAAATATCCCGCCAGCAACCTGTTCCTTCAGATCTGAGAAATCAGCCATTTCATCCCGCTGATCTGCTGATTGAATAGTCCCCATTGCAGCCCAGAGATTTCCAGCAAGTTTCCTTTGTTGTCCAACAGTTCGGAAGCTCCCGTTTGATGTCTAGGAGTGCCCAAATCAACAAGAAAACTGTCCAAGAATACCTCCTTGCTGCTGTCCAGTTGATCGGAGACTTACTGGTTGCTGTCATCAGTCCAGGAACATCAAAATCAGCAATGAGGCTAACCAAGAAGGCCTTCCAACGGCTGTCGAGTGAAAATCAGGGGCAGTCCTGAAATTCAGGACCTCCTCCCTTGCCGTTCTTTGGTTCGAGAAGGTTCAAAGGTTGCGTGCTAATATCCACTCTCTCTCAAGCACCTTAATTGCCGTATCGGAGCTTCATCTCACCTTTGTCCTTGGGTAAACTCTTCATCCAAACTCTCCTATCTTCTTAGTTCACTTATCTCTTGTGGTTATAGTTTGATTTACAATGATCATGCTAATTCTTCCCCGCTAAAACCAAGTAATCGTAGGGAGTTGAGTGAGTGGACCCTTGCTTAGTGACTAATCTTATTGTTAGCATTAGAATTTAATGTTGAAAACCATCATGCATGCAACGTTAGGTTAAATTGATTATTATGATATTAACTCCTATGCATGTGATTTAGCCTAAGCTTGTCTTACCCCTCTTTGTGTTTTATGTTGTCGTTTAAAATCAATTTAAAGGTATAATTATTGCGAGCTCTAAAATTAAGCGTGCAAATTCCTTAATCTATTCATCCATGCATGTATGTTCTACATCAGCAGGCATGTTTGCCGCCCACAATAGTAGGTCCCACTATTCCAATTGAGTTCAAATTAGAGGGAAAATTGATGGCGTATTTGTAAAATTGATTTGGAGGGAAAATTGATTTGGAAAGTTTATGTATTAAATAGCATGAGGTGTTTTAGGGTTAGGGCATGCTTGATTTGATTTCTATTGATGTTCCTTGGCTTCTTGGGCTGTAGACTAACTTATTTAGAGATTTTGAAGAGACGATCCTCCTCTCGTATTTATGATCACTTGTATCATGTTTTCGTGTTTGTTTGGCTTTTATTTTCTTACTGCAATCCATCGTTTTGTGGCTGATTTTATCCAGATTTTGCATTATTCTCTATGTTTTCACCAATTAGTGCTAGGTTTGCTTGCGAACTCGAGCATTCCCCTTAGGGTTACTTGCGAACTCAAGTATACCCTTTCATAATGTCACTAAAGTCAACCATATTCTCATAATCTTCATTGGATAGTTCAACAAAATATATTATCCATCTTTGTTGAATATCCTCTTCTAATAAAAACATTTTTTGATCTTCATCCTTATGCACTTCACTTGAACTAAATCATTACTACTACTATCTCTTTGTTTGTCTAAATTATACTTATATCTTTTGCCATCCTTAATATCTAATCTATTATATTTATAAAAAAAAGTAAAATCTTTGCATCGGATTTTACTTTTTTTAGACTCCGTACACTAATGACCCCCCTGAGAAAGGGTATTTCTTAGTCTATGCTGACCTTAAAGTAGTATAGCTGTGGGACAGCAGAGCGGCTAAAACAGTGAGAAATGAAAAAGTTAAAACATCATGGATCATGTTCTTTTTGGTCTGCTTATAAAGTCTGCTACTCGGTTGAAGTTATTACATATCCTCTCTTTCTCTTATATTGATTGGAGTTGCATAAGGGAAACAAACGACAGCATTTATAGATGAGATGGAGAGAAACAGGTATAGAGAGGGTAAATTACCATATATTTTAAGTTTATAGTGACATTAAGAGAGATATAGTGCGTTTCACTTGACCTGATTGTGATTCTTGTTTTTGTTGGTAACAAGGAACTGTTGATCCTCTTGTTTCTTTATAATTCCTATGAATGCATTTTATAAATGCACTTCTTTTCAAAGGGAAGTAGTTTGTGATAGTTCTGAAGTATTCTATGTAGCTATGCATGTCAGTTCCACTTTCTATGTATTGGTGATTGTTTCATATGTTTTTTGGATTCAGTTCCTTTGGGAAAGGGTATCTTTTTAGCCTATGCTGACCTTAAAGAGGGATTGCCTTGGGAGAGCAGAGCAGTGAAAACTGTGAGATATGGAAAAGTTAATATGTCATGGATCTTGTACTATTAGATCTGCCTATAAAGTCAGCTACTCAGTTGTATTAAATGCATATCCTCTCTCTTTCTCTAATATTGAATGGAGTTGCATAGGGGGAAAAATAAGGCAGCATTTAGAGATTAGGGGGAGAGAAGAGGAGGACAAATTACCATATATTTAACATTGAGAGGGAGATTAAGAGAGATGAAGTGTCTTTTACATGACCGGATTTTGATTCTTTTTTTTTTTTTGGTAACAACTGTTGTTGGATCCTAATGTTTTCTTTGCAATTTCTATTAAGTTATTCTGTAAATTCAATTCAAATCCGGGGGAAGTAGTTTGTGATAGTTCTCAAGTTCATTGTTCATTGCAGTGTCAGAAGATTGCTAATGAATTTGTTAACAATAACTCTCATGTAATGGAAAATTTTGGCAGTTTCTTACTTGCTAACTTAATTATGCAGAATCTTTTTATTAATTACTTGATGAGTTCAATTGTCTTAGTCTCGATTCTAAATTTTAAGTATGCTGATGAATCTTACAATCTCTTGCTATGAAAAAGGAAACATGAAATTGCATCGAAGGCGTATAATATTTTTGCCTTTTAATATGGAAATCCTATCAGTTGCCTCATTTTTACCATGAAATAAAATTAAGGTGTAAATATATGGCGGTTGCAAACATTTGTACCATAAATATTATGTGTAGTAGTGTGTAGTGATTATTTCTTTTTTGAGTAAAAAGTTTAGTGGGCAATGATGATGATGATGGTGGTTTAGAATTTAGCCTAAATATTTCTATGTTTCCTATAGTATATGGCATTCTGGATGACCTGAAGTTTCTGGAGCAACCACCGCTGACATTATGATGGAATTCGTGCATAGTAAAGCCTCTACATTTTTCCTATGTCATGGATTCATTGTCATCATTTGAGCCTTCTTCTTTCTTCTTCTTCTTCTTCTTCTTCTTCTTCTTTCTTTTTGCATAATCCTTTTGGTTGAGTTTGTTTTGGAGGAATTTGGACAAACGACACTGTTTTCCTATTTGACACTTACTCGGCCTTTTCTCCAATCTAATTTTAGCTCGTGTTGTTGGAACTGTGTCTCTGGCTCTGTTATGGAAGAAAAAAATCATTAAAGAGAAATATACATATGATTTACAGTTAGAAATACTATATGTAGCTTCATCTTCTCCATGAAATACATTTGGGAAGGCTTTATCATTTGACATTTATGATGATTTGTGCCATACTCATAACGGGTAATAGTGCTTTGATTATTTGTTTTAGGAGTTCAAAAAAATTACGGGGAAGATTATGATGATAATGGTTTAGAGTTTGGCTTCGTTGTGCAGTGCTTTTATTGAGTATCTCTATGTTTTCTATGGCTATACATGAATAACAAAATTTTTTGACAGCTCTAAATAACAAGGGACTTGAAGATCCACTTGAAGGCAACTCCTTTACTATGGGAATGCCTTACATCGAGAATTACCTTGATCAGGCATTAACCTTGATCAGGCATTAATATGTGCTCAAACACAAGATTGTTTGATCAAGTATTTTTCTAATTCAATTGGATTACATGAAGGATCAGCATTAAGCCCTCTTTTTTTTTTTGCATTAGTCATGGATCTTACTTGTTACTTGTAATTTCCTCAATAATGTTATCATCGAGATATGTGTTGGTTGGTAGAACATTGCTGGTGATTGCCAACAAGTGTCTGATCTTCTACAATTCAAGTTTACTTATACTCATTTTGCGATGGCGAATATCAAGGATGGCTTAAAAATTTTCAGGCAACCGATGTTATGATTATACCTATTTATACCTGACTAGGAAGACGGGTGCTAATATTTTAAATATGATTGGTGAGTTGGTTTTCTTGTGCATATCATTTTTTTATGGAGTGATATGGAAAGAACGTTAAGGGTTGACTAATATGTTTCACACTCGGAAACAACCTAGTTCAAATGTAGCTACAAGTACTTCAAATTCTAAAATTGAGATTTTGATTATAAATAGAATGAGCTTGAGAGGATTCAAATGGAAAGATGGATGTTGATGATGGAATGTTAGTAATGATTAGGTTTTAAAAAAATTTTATCGTGGATTTGCATAAAATTTTGAAACTCCTTCTGAGCTCGTGTTGCACAAAAACTAAGACATTACCTTCTCTCACACAAAATCAGCTGAATATCCCGAATCAATATCCTTTACAATATTTGATGACAAAGCCCACTACTTAAAAAACCACTAATTATATACCTAATATCTAAGATTAATCATTTACTTACATAACACAAAAAAACTCTAATAACATAAAAATACCACTTAGTTTAACTCCATCTTCGTTGCATGTTAAATTCCCCTATCCTCTCTCGTAACTTTATAATTTTCAGTTGTTGTCTGCCGCTATCGCTAAGCTCTTCTATTGGTCTTATTAGAGGATCAGTTGGAAGATGATCTCGCTGGAGGATGAGCAGGAAGTTGATATTGTTGGTCTAAATATTTTGTGGAAGTTATCAATCTCCTTGTTTTTGTTATAAGGATGAGTGAGAATCGAAGTCATTAAAGTCACTGTCACTATTATAAGACTGGAAGCTCTCACTTATGGATGAGTTCATGGATATGTGTTGATGTAGTCAAAATTTATCATTTTTTTTTTCAATTTTATTTTATTGTGTTTTGGACGTTATGTAATTTTATTTTGTATGACCCTATAATGAAAAACAACCAATGATCATGCTAGGTTTGATGCTCTCAGGTCAATACACTCTATTGGCTTTCCACTTGTGTTTTCTTGCTCCTTTTCTCCTGTGGCTATTCAGTTTTTCCTACTGTCCACTCGATTTCCCTACTGCTGGCTACTCGGTTTTCCATTTGTTGTTTTCCTGTGTGGAATGCTTTGACGACTTTTCTCTTATGAAGACAATCATTTATGACTCTTTGATGGCTTTTCTCTTAGGTAATATTAAATTACTCATTATTTATTGAAATTAATATCATGACTCAATTCAAGTCTTTTACTTTTTTTATAAAATAGTGAATAATGAATAATTCAGTTCTTTGAAGAGCAATTTTTATTAACAAAACCGTTAGTGACATGGATAATTTTTATTATATAATAACTTTTAGTAACAATTATACATTTTTCTATTTAAAGATCATCATAATTATAAACTTAATATTATTTGTAATATCTCATTAATTTAATCAATAGTTACTTAAGAATTAAACAACTAGTTATGACTCATTGAATAATATAATATATGATTTAAGTAATTATCAAATTAAAATCCTATTTTATAAAATACTTCCATTAATTAGAATTTAAATGCTCAGTACTCAACTCAATCCTATATTATGATTCTTTCAAGGAATTGCTTTTAAAATTTGGAAGTAAACTATAATCCATACCTCACAAAAGAAATAGATCCTTGTGAGTTAATATACATCAATCCCATTGAAAGAGAACCTACAAGTCAATGCCAATTTCAAGCTATTTCTTCTGAATCATAAATTAGGGAAACTTAGGTCTGAAGAAGAAGATATCTCAATCCTTCCCATTCTCAGTTTTTTTTTCTGTGGTTCAAGCTCGGCTTTTTTGCATATACAAGTTGAGTTTCCTGCCCCCTTTCCAAAGCATAGTTGCTCACTCAACATCCTTCTCTCTACCTCTCCTTATTGGCAGTTTCCCTCCCTTGATCTCTCACTCTTTGTTCCGCTCTCTCCCATTTTTTCGGTCTCACTCTCTGTCACTTGGTCATTTCGTTCGACTCTTCGTTGTCTATTTTTGAACACTTTATTTTGTTTACTTCAATTAATTAATCACTTAATCAAATTTTAAGCAGTAATTTTATTTTAAATAAATTTACAATTTACGAATTGATTAAATCTTAACTCCATCTAATGATTGTTAATTAATTACTTTTTTTTTTCAAAAAATCCTAACTAAATATGCCAAATTTTTTTGCCTTTACATCCCCATTTATAAAAATTTGCATACTATCCCTAGTTACAATATTATAGCCTAAACTATTGTCAGCAATACATCACTAAATAAATCTAGACATTGATACTTAATGTTTACATTATCATAAAAACATCAACTTAAAATCTACATAAGTATGAATATCGAGTATAAAATAAAATATTTGATGTAAAGTAACATATTATTATGTGTTTAACATTAGCAACACATTAACAAACTTATTCAAAATCAATTTTGTCATCAATAGGTTCTTTGGGCTCTTGTTGAGTCAAGGCATAGATCTGTGGTTACATATTCTACCTTTGTTGATCCTTAGTATGAGTTAATGCATTAGACTTAGACACTTCCTATTGTACACATATTAAAACTTAACTGAGATGGGGCTCTCCATGATTTTCCATCTGATGTAAACTTCAGACTTATGCATAGAGTTAGGTTAGTTTCTCATATGATTTCTCTACTGCCGACATAGATTGCATATATAAGAGTGCACTGTCATTTTCCATGATGTGATTTCTCACATTTAATATAAGTTTCCATAGCCCTACTAACAATTCCACTACTTATTCCATTGGTAATGTTATTGGGCTTCTTCTAATTTGAGCCTTTGACTAAGTAACATGTTCACCCTAATGAGTGCTCTTCCTTCTATGTAGATCTCTGTGCTTCTAAGTGGTTTCAAAATCAATTTATATCATGTTTGCCCTCTCAACTTGTATTAAATAATCTTCAATCCCTATGGGTAGTAGGGTTGTCTAATCACATCATTTAATCTAGATAAGAATCAATGATATATTTTTTTCTTGCATTTGAAATTAGTTGTAGTGCATATCTTGACGGGGCGGTGAATCCCACTTCATATATAATAAAATTTTCTCCTTGCATTAATTGATAAGCTTATATTGCATCCGTCTCCTTGCAGATTGAGGCACAAATTATTTTTTGAAAATTTCTACAGAATCTCCTCATTTAATTAGAATATTAGGTAGGTCTCCTAACTTGTCTTGATGTTGTCCTCTCCATTTTCAACTTCTTCATCTAACACAAATGTAGCAAGCGACAATTTCCTTCATTAGGATAGAACATACTATCCAATATCATCTCAATATTAATTAGCCAATTTTCTGCTTAAATGGGTCATTCAACTTTTGTAAATGATGGTAGTTGCATGCCCAGGAACAACTTCAAATATTTATTCATTGAGGTGGTATTGTTACTTCCATTATGTTGAGATATTAAGTATGAGATCATTTGTTTTGTTTCTCTCATCATCTTAGTAGGAGCATTTATATCAATAATAACAAACTAAAAAGTGATCAACAAATTAAATTAACTAAAATAGATTCTAATTCATTAATATTTAAACTTTAATTAAAGTTTTCTTTTCTGGCCGTCAACGAATTCTAACCTTAGGTAACCCGAACTAAATCATCCTACATAGGACCTATCCAAAACCACACAAGTCTTACACTACATAGAATTGTTTGCTAGGGCACCACTTCTAGACTTAGGTTAGGCCGGTGCTGTTCTTTTCTGTGCTTTTCTGTGTTGTGATCGCTCTTGCATCTGGCACGTGTGCTGGTTGTTTTGATTGATGTGAGTATTTTATTTTCGTATTGCACTTTACTCCCTTCTCTCTGTGGATGATTGTGTGTTAGACTTACCCTTAGGTTAGGAGCGCTTTCTAGTAATAATATTTTCTGCAGGTGGTCATGCTCATGCAACGCAAAATAAAAAGAGAGGGGGCAATTATCATGATTTAAAATGCTGATAATGTCTTATGCAGGTGCTTCGAAAATCGCTCAGCCCCCTTAATTAAATGAGGGCTAAAATTCATTTAATAATAACTGTTACAGGTGCTCTAGAACTGTTTAGCCCTCAAAATAATTAAGAGCATGACCAAGCTTGTTTACCTTTTTGCAATATTATTAATTGCTTACGATGAGATATATTAATTACTTGGGATGATTTTTTTTTATTAGGATAACCATGCAAAAGTCTGGGTCTAAATTTTCTATTTTCTAAATATAATGTAATTTTGTAATTTGTAATAAATAATGAGTTGTGAAAGTCTTGAAAAGTCTGGCATTTCAAACACCTGAGTACCCAAAGAGAATAAGAAAGACCTCTTTATGGGTGAATTTTTTAGTCATTTGGGTACTCCTCGGAAGGACAATACATAGAAGAACCTGGAGACGATCCCTAGAAGAATCCAAAAGATGACGTTCCAAAGGAGATGATTCAGAGAGGAGATGATCCACTAGAAAATGAAGACCTGAAGAAGAAATGACCGGCTTTTAAGACTTGCATCATTCTCTAGGATTATAATCCAAGTTGTTGTCGGTGGAGCCTGGCCACCATTACTTTTCTGCATACCCTGGGTTGTACTTATACGACACTTGCTGTGGACTTTGGACTTTCTCTTTTACTCTACTTGATTTTATTTATATTGATGTGTTTACTATGTTTGCGCAGTAAAAATTGCCTGCTTTTTTTAGATTTCTTTATTGCATGTGTGTGGCCATATTTTTGCTAGGCTCTTTAGGATAAAAAAACTTTTCTACTCATAACTAATGACCTAAAATTTTAAGAATTAAGTAATATAGAAACTTAACGATCTAGGGAACTGTCAGAATCGTCCGGGGTCACATGCATAATGTTGCATTCTTCTTTCCTTGTTATAAGACACCTCCCCGCCTCCGGGTAGAGTCCGGATAATCTGGCCTATAAGGATGACGTGTCGGACCTGGGAAGGCCCAGTCTTTTCTAAAAATGATTTTTATATAAGCTTATTTTTTTTTAGTCTAAAGCATACATGATTTGAATACTTTAACTAGCATGCATTGCATTAGAAACCAACAAAATTAAATTTTAATTACACTAGCTCTAGGAGCATTCACCCTACATATGTCCAGGGCCATTTAGGAAAACTCTCTAGACGTCGGCCTTACTTCCAAAATTTACCCACCCATCCATCTTTTATAAAGACTGGACATCATAGATTTTATGCACTTAGGTGGTTAGCTGGCTTCCCTTTTCACGCAGGATATAAGCCCAGGTGCATTAGTTAGGACACGGGTTCTAGTATTATATAGAACACTAAACCAACTTAGATTTAGGATTTGAGGCTACTACGCTCGGTCTCGTAGTATGCCTAAATGGTAGGTAAGTCTCATTCCCTTCTTGAGCTATAAACCCTACCTATCTGCATCACAGGAAGACGCCACCTCCGTCTTTCACTCTGGACTGCTTGGAGTGTTTGATTTCTTTTCTCCAATTTCTTCTCACTACTTTAGTCCCTCTGGATGATAGTATGAACCGTTCATGTTGATTAAGAACCATTTGAACCTCCATTTGGATAGGACTTCCTAGTCTCAGCCATATGTGCCAATCTCATTTTGGAGAGGATAGTGTATGATCCTTAATCGAGAGACTTCTTAGGCTCCGGCCTGAGATTTAATTAACCACGGGTTGCGCTCGTGGGAAACTGAATTCCACATATACTAAACCCACTCGAGCTGATGTATCGGGTGGGGGAAACCCGTGATTGTGATCAGACTATGTATATTATTACCCATAGAGGTGTGTAGGTGAGAGCCGCTATCCTCCATGGTTAATCGTATGTAGAGTCTAATCTGCCATTCCATCGGCCCATTTACAAGGAGCATGGAGACCCGTGATCGTCTCTATCCCTCGGGGTAGGTGCGATCGTATACCCTTCTGCAATCCTGCAGTCGTAGCGGTGTCCTTTTAGAGGTCCACAGGTTTCTAGCAACCACGGTGGGACCAATTTCGCTCTCCATATTTTGATCATATATTATCTTTTTTTTGTGTACTTTGAGATTGGTACTCCTTAGATTAGTTTCGTCCTATCTTAGTTAGGGTCTTTCCTTAGTTAGGATTCCTTCCTTTTAGCTAGGGTTCCTCCCTATTCTACTTCTTTCCAGCCTAGCAGGCTATTCCGTCCCTTATCCGTCATTACTCCATTCTTTCATGATTTTGATTTTAACTATTTTTTTAAATTTTCTTTTTCTTGACAGCAGTGTTATGACTCCATTTATTCCTTCTATTACCTTTAGCTTCGGCTTGGATGCATATTTGACTTTTCCTAAGTCCCTGCTTGCTAGTCCACCTGTTGGAGGGATCACTTTTGGTTCCTTCACTGACTCGGCGATCGTCACCCTTGGCGGACCCACCCTTGCTAAGGCTGTTGCATTCTCTCCTCCCCAGAGGAGAGGATGTGTAGCCATGCATCCCTTCAGATGTCTAATTGCTTAGCGAACAGCCCTGGCACCTTCTCATCACATTCCAGTTCCTACATTGCCAGTGCGCCATGTGGTTAGGCGACCAGTGCCTAGACCACTCCCTATTTCCGACGTTCTTCCTGCAGTTAGGCGGCCAGTGCCTACCATACCTGTTGCACAGGTTGTTCCGGCCCCTCAATGCTGGTAGCATGCTGTTGTTACCCCCGTTGTTTCAACGGAGGTTCCTTGAGTTCGAGTTCCCACTCCCACTTCCACTAGGAAGATAGGTGCTCAGATCAAGGCTCCTTCACTTCTTATAATCAGGTTTTTATTTTTGCTCGGCTCTCTCACCCTAAGAATGTCGGGCAGACCTCGACCCTTCATGTTGTCCCTGTTTCCCCTGCCACCCAGGCAGTGGGTTCATATATTTCGTCCTCCTCTACCTCCGGCCTTAAGAGAAGGGACAGGATGAATAGAAATAAGAGACTCCATTTGGCTTCATCTGAGATAGATAGGCAGCAGATGGTAGAGGCGATAGCTCACTAGGAGCTCATTCAGAGGAGAGTGGCTCCCAGGCAGCAAATACCATGACCAATTGCAATTATACCCACTCCAGATGTAGTAGTTGCTCCTGAGGTAGAGGCGATCCAGGGAGGACGCTTCTCTCCACTAACACACAATGGGAATGAGGAGGATGTTGCCCGTATTATGGCGACCCCTCCTGTCACCACTACTTTACCCCGGGCGAGTTCCCTAGGGACGCTGGTGTTCGAGCCCTCTCTCAAAGGATTCAGAGCATCATCTGCCTAACATGTGGTAGAGGGCCTGTCAATCGGGAGAGGTTGCTCTGACAGATTTCTTATGCTACTTTCCAGTTACAGGGTAGACTGTGAGACAGAGGTATAGGTGGCAAAGAGGACAGTCACCTCAGCAGTCAGTTGATACAGCTCCGGTTGTTAGACTGCCGGTAGTTACTAAAATTGAATTATCTAATTTTGGTAATAATATTTGATTCGTTAGATTCTAATTCACTAATATTTAAACTTTAATTAAATATAGTGGTTCGGTCAAACATTGACCTACGTCCACTCCTCTGAGGCACCCTCCGAGTATTGCACTAAACTCAGTGTCTCTCTTTTAGCCCCCACAGTTAGGCGGAGAAGTCCTTATAAAATCACTTCCACCTTCTCTAGTGCGGTGGAGTAGCCGAGCCCTTTGACACCAAAGAGATCTTCTTCTTCCCAAAACTTCCCTCAAAACGAGCCTTGAATCTGATGGTACTAAGGTGCAAGCTCGCTGGAGCAACCGTGTGGCACCCCCTTCACACTCCCTTGAAACCCCTCCAAGGATCTTCTTCCTCTCTCAAACTCCACCCTTTCATATATCCCTTTCAAGCTATCTCTTCAAGTTTCCTCCAGAAGAACGAAGTTTCAATGACTGTCAAAGACACTTACAAAGTGCCTTGTCAAAGCTTAAATATAAGAGCTCCAAACATGCTCATTAATTGCAACTTGCCAACTTTATCGTACAGGACGATATGAATATCATCCTGATTGATCAGTGTAATTTTGCTCAATCAATCCAGTTGGTTTGGGATGATTAGAAGATTTTTGGTCATATAAGCCAGGCCGATATCACGATCATCCTGGTCGATTAGTTTAAATACGAGAAAAATCATCCTGAACATCGCCATGAATAGAAGCTGACCGATGTCAATCGTCCAAGCGATCGTCCCTGACGATCATGTGATCATCTTTGACGATGTGATTGTGCAATCAAACCTTAATTTCTTTTCTTAATTACCCAATTAATTTGGCATAATTGTGTTGCATTGTCCAGGATATCTCTAAAAATAAAGAATACCTAAATAGATCTGACGGCTGATTCTTTCTGATTTGAGCCTATCATCCTGGCCGATACAAATATCATCCAGGACAATGTGCTTAAAGATGGCTGCCTTAACTAGGATGCTCTAATTAGGGTTTCTATTTTTAGTTGATCGTCCTAGACCGATGTTTGGATCGTCCTGAACAATATGAGCAAAAATAGAGAACTCTAAAATAGAAAAAAGTGAGCAAGGTTACAAGCAAGCAAGCACCCTTACAAGCTAAGAAATATATTAATGAAAAATATAAATAGAACATGTTTTGCTAAAGCTTGAGCCTTGTAAGGTGCACTGTTATCATGAAATGTTAGTAAACACAGAAAGAATAATATATTACAAATACAAGTAGACAACAAAAAGTGAGCCATAATATTTATTATCATCAATACATAAACTTATAAGCTCGAGTTGTAATAATTAATAAAACAAATCAGAGATTTTAACCATACAATCAACCACAGAAAATTAAAGTACGAAAAAATATATAAAAGTAATTAGAAAGAACACAAGATTTATAGTGGTTCGGTCAACTTGTCATACGTCCACTTCTTGGAGACACCCTCTCCAAGTATTACATTAAACCTTTGGTGACTCTCATTTTGCTCCCACAAAAAGGCAAGAGAAGCTCTTACTAAATCTTTTCACCGTCCCGATGAGGTAGAAAACCTTAAATTCTTTTTTACCCTAAATGAAAATAAAGATTTATGTTTTTATCGGCGTATTAGTAAAATTGAAGTTAGAGAGGCTTTAAAGAAAATGAAGGGTGGAAAAGTTGTTGGACCTGATGATATTCCAATAGAGGTGTGGAAATGCTTAGGAGATGAAGGAATTTCATGGCTTAATAAACTTTTTAATACTATTTTGAAGACTAAAAAGATGCCAGATGAGTGGAGAATGAGTGTGTTAATTCCTATTTTTAAGAATAAAGGTGATGCACAAGATTATGCGAATTATAGAGGTATTAAGCTAAT
>NW_021319854.1:249395-307650 GCF_001605985.2 Dendrobium catenatum | reverse complement strand
AAAAAAATACATGTAAAGTCAAATGATTATATTAAATTTAACACCAACTTTTATTAAAATAAATCTTAAATTTATTAAATATTTTTTACTTTAATTCAAAATGGTATAAAATTTTGATTGATTTTATGGAGAATATATTTTTCTAAAATAATTTTAATATTTTAAGGTTGATTTTAATTAAAATATAATAGAAAATGCCTTTTCATCATACTAGCTTTGCAAAATTACATGTAAAGTCAAATGATTATATTAAATTTAACACCAACTTTTATTAAAATAAATCTTAAATTTATTAAATATTTTTTACTTTAATTCAAAATGGTATAAAATTTTGATTGATTTTATGGAGAATATATTTTTCTAAAATAATTTTAATATTTTAAGGTTGATTTTAATTAAAATATAATAGAAAATGCCTTTTCATCATACTAGCTTTGCCAAGAGCAACAGAACCAATGGATGAACAGTTACACTTCCTATCTTGGTTTGGCATTTCAAAGTTGAGCTACGATTTCTAGGTTTTCCTTCGCTGCTGCTACGCTCCTCCCCCGACAGCCGTTTGGGTGGGTTCCTTCCCCCCGGATGGAACTCTCCTCAGTAGATTTTCCTCCCCTTCCCAATGCCTCTATCCTGGGGGCTCCCCCTTCGTTGAAACCGCCCAAGTCCACTTCTTATGTCGACAACCTCACCTCCCCTAGCCTGAAACCCCATGAATTTTCGATTTCCTTCTTCACCCCCAGCCAAAAGCTTTTGTTTTCAGGATATTATTTATCTGAAGGATATGCTCTCTGGGCCCTTTTGCTCGTGGGTTACTCTATCGAACACTGTCTTACTATGAGAGGTTGCTAGCTGCTATGAAGAAGCTTTGGATCCTTAAGGTTCTCTCCCTTATCTCTCTTGTAGATGGGTTTTTCCTACTGAAATTCATCTCATTGGAAGACCTAGAAATGGTATGGACAGGAGGACCTTGGTTCCTCCTTGGTAAACCGTTCATTCTCTAGAGGTGGTCGCCTAAATTCAAATAGATAAGGGATGAATCTGCCTCTATCCGCCTTTGGATTAAAATTATCAATCTTCCCCTTGCTCTTTGGAAGCCTACTAGCATTTCTCGAATAGCTAGCTATATTGGAATTCCCCTAACTATTAATTCCCTTATTGCTAAAAGGACCAGGCTTACCTTTGCACGGGTCTATGTACAAATCTCTAAGGACTCCCCGCTACCTGAAGATATTCCTATTCAAATTGACGGAGAAGATATGGATCTTAAAGTTGTTTATGATAGGAAACCTTCCCCATGCAAAGGTTGTGGATTGTTGATTCACTCGTTTGCTTCCTTCCCCTCAAATCCCAATCCTAAATCTATCCCCCTCCCCCCAGGACTCAGGGTAGAAGTTCTTCCACAAAACCCAATGTCCGTGCCACGACCTCGAACTCCAAACCACCTCTCCACCCCTCTCTTCCTAAGCCGACTATTTCTTCGCCTGATGTAGAACGTTCCCTACCGGTAACTACCCTTAATGTGGCTGAAGGTATGCCTCCTTCCTCCTCTAGTATTGTCCTTCTCGACACCTATGTTCCCTATCCCCTCACATACATACCAAACCTCAATTTGCCATCCATTGATCCCACCCCCTTGGAGATTAGCCCTCCCCATATTTTTGTTCCTCCCTCAACTGTCCCCCTCACTAACAAGTTTTCTTTCTTGGATACTACCGAGCTTCCTTCCACATCTCAATCAATTCCTCCCCCCACCGATAACATACCTTCTTCTGAGGTGGCCTCTACTCCCTCAAGCCCTTCTTTGGGATCCTTCCTCTCTGAAGTAGACCCTCCTACCTCCAACCAAGAATCTCCCACTTCTCAGCCCCAACACAAGTCTAAAAAGCTTAAAGCCAAAACTACTAAGAAGGTAAAAGGTGCTAGACAATAATGTCTCCCTCCTCTTTTACCAGCTAGAACATTAGGGGGTTTAATAACCCCAATAAGGTTCATATGTGTAGGGACATGGTCAAATATCATAGCATTAAGCTTCTTTGTATTCTTGAAGCAAAAATTCTCATGCAAGATCTGTTGGACTCGTGGTTTGTTAATTCTCATCTTATTTTTTATAATGAAATGAGCTGCAACAATTTTAATTTCTCTTCGACTGGTAGAATTTGGATCAAATGGGATTCCTCCCAAGTGTCCTTCTCTCATATTTTCTCTTCTTTTCAAGTTGTTCATGGTATTTATTCTGAAGGCTCTTACCCTCCTATATACCTCTATGCTACTAACATTCCTGAAGATAGGAGGCTCCTCTAGGATCAGCTTAGGGATTTGGCCTCTGACCCTGGCCACCCTTGGATTATTCTTGGTGATTTCAATTGTTTTAGATTTGAGTCTGAAAAATTAGGGTAGGCTAGAGAAATTTAATAAGTTCATTTTTGACTGTGGGCTGCAGGACCTGGTCACTGTTGAATTGTTCTTTACTTGGTTCAAACAAAGGGTGGATCTCCCTATCCATATAAAATTGGATTGCATGCTTTTGAATTATGCTATGTTGGACTGTTATAACTCAGCCTTCTATAAGGTTGATCCTCCCTTGGGGTTCGACCATTCTCCCATTATTTTTGTCCCTTCCAATAACATAAAGCCTCCGATTAGGTTCAAGTATAAGAATTTTTGGAGTAATATGAATGGTTTTTGGCACTTAGTTCTTAATACCTTGAACAGGAATTATTGTGGGAGTCCTATTGCTGTTTTTTTTTTAGTCTCAAAAATCTCAAAGGTTCCCTCAAAAGGGTGAATTGGGCCTCCTCCAACCATCTTACTAGCTCAATCCTTGAGCTCAAATCTTTGCAACGTAGCCTCCTTAGTGAGCTTCAAAGCCATCCTTTGGATGTTTTCTTAAACTCCTCTATCAAAAAAGTGAATGGTTTGTTGGCTTCCTACCAGGATTTTTGGTCCTCTTGGGTCTCTCAAAGAGTTAAAGCTTCCTGGCTCTCTCAAGGAGAGGATGATTTGGGCTTTCTCTATGCCAAGATTAGGGTCAGGAAGAACAACAACTCAATTAAAGCTATCTCTACTCCCCATGATTTTTTTACTTCTCATCAGGAGGTTGCTTCTGCTATCATTGCTCACTTTAAAGATATTTACAATTCTACTAATCCCACTCTTATGCATGACTCTTCTCTTCCTGCTGGGAGTTTGGTTCCCTCCTCACTTTTCAGCACTCTGTTAGCTCTCATTTATAACGAGGAAATTAAAAGCATTATATTTGATGGGAAGTCCTCCTCCACACTAGATCCGGATGGGTTTTCTTTTCAATTCTACAAGCATTCTTGGCATCTTATTAGGCCCGATGTTTGCAAGGCAGTCAAGAGCTTCTTTAATACTAGTTATCTTACTAAAGGGGTTAAAACCACGGCTATCACTTTTATCCCCAAGTGTTCTCATGTCTCTAACATTTTGGATTTCAGGCCTATTTCTCTGTGCAATGTGTTATATAGAATTGTGGCTATGTTAGTTACAATCAGGCTCAAATCTGTCTTACCTTTTATCATCAATGATAGCCAAGCTGGCTTCATCACGAAGAGATATTCCACTGACAATACTCTATTGACAACTGAGATGTTGAAGAAATTCAAATCAAGAAGGGACTTATTTTGTGCCAAACTTGATATTAAAAAAACTTTCGACTCCCCATCGAGAGAATTCCTCTTAGAGAGACTTTTGAAAGGTTTTTCCGATTTATTCATCAAATGGATTAAAGGCTGCATAATTGATGTTTATTTTTCCATATGTATTAATGACTCTTTGGAAGGCTTTTTCAAGTCCACTTCTAGGCTTAGGCAGGGTTGCCCCCTCTCTCTGTTGCTATTTAATATTGCTATGGACGGTCTGTCTTGCTGCCTTCAGCCTACTTACTTTTCGGGCATCTGCTGTAAAGGGATCACAATTAACCACTTAATGTATGCTGACGACATTCTTGTTTTTGGGATTGCCTCCATTCTCAATGCCAAAAATCTTCAAGAAGCTCTCCACACTTTTGCAAATTCTTCTAGTCTGCTTGTTAACCTCAATAATAGTGCTATTATTTTCAATAGGAATGTCACCTTTGTTGGGGACATTTCAGCCATACTTGGGATTCACCAGCTTGAGTCCTCTTTAACCTACCTAGGGGTTCCTATTTCCCCTTACAGGCTAAAATTTTCCCATTTTCAACCCATTTGAGGAAAGTTTCTGCACTCCTTGAAGGTTGAAAAGCTAAGTTCATTTCTTTTGCGAGACGTGTCCAATACTAAAATTTACTATGGCCAATACTATATCTTACTGGATTAGGGGGTCTATTATACCTAAAGCCTGCCAAGCTTCTATTTCTAAGCTATGTGCCAAATTCCTTTACCAAGGGAACATTAATGAGAGAAAGATGTACTTAATCTCCTGGAATTATACTACTAGGCTAAAGAAATTTGTGGGGTTTGGTATCCCGTCCATTGAAGCCCTGCATTTTGGGGTCTCCTGTGCTTGTATCTGGCGCATTTTCACTAACAACATCCTCTTCAGCTCTTGGGTCTGTGCTAAGTACGGTTCACCTTGGAAGACCCCTCCTCTTTTTGCCTCCAAATTTTGTAAGCTGCTTTGCACTACTGCCCACACTATTAAACTTGTGGTTAAACTTTCTGTTTCTCCTTGCTGCCAATTCTCTATATTTTGGGATCCTTGGTGTAATGGGCATTCGTTGGCTGACTTCTCTATGGATATGAGTTGGCCCCTTTCTCTTGTCAGCGAGTTTATTATCAATGGGCATTGGTCCCTTCCTGAATTTGTCCCTGACTCTTTACGACAAATTATTTAGGAAGTTAGCATCTTGGAGAAACCAGAGCTATCATTGGACGGCTCCAATTATCCTTCACTTAAGCAGTTCTCGGAAGTTTTTTACTATCACTTGAGCAAGGTTACTTGGAACAAATTCATTTGACGCATGAAATTTTCTCTTAGGTTTTCCTGTTACGCTTGGATGGCAATTTTGGGGAAGCTTAAATGAGTCGATATCCTCATTTCTAGGGGCCTTATTGTTAATCCGATGTGCTCCTTTTGTCGCGTGTCTCTGGAATCCCATCAGCACATTTTCTTTGACTGCAATTTTTCCTTCCTGGTGCTCACTAGTTTGTTCTCAGCTTTCGATTCCTTCTGGTAAGACCGAACATCTTACATGCTTTTGATTTTCTTGATGGCATGTCTCATTACAACATATTAGAGAAACAAATTTGTTTCTTTCTCTTGAACTGCACTATTCTATCAACAATGGAGGGAAAGAAATAATCGTTGTTTCTCTAATTCTTGGTGCAGTCCCACGTCTATCATTGTGGCTATAAAAGTTGCTGTTTTGACTAAAGTTAAGAGATGGAAAAATGTGGACACGCTCAAATCAAAGTTTGATGGGTTGTTTTAGCCGTTTTGGCTACGTCTGTTTTGGTTTTGCTGGACGATGATGATACGAGTTAACTCTTGGCAGGATTTTCCGTTGCTGCCTGCTCCCATTGTGATGGTCCAGTGCCTACCAGTTTTGCTTGGCAGGCCTGTGGCAACCTGGGCTTCGTGATCACTATTCTTGCTTCGATAGTTATGAATCTAACTGATGTTTTTTGGGTTTTAAGTTAACATGTCCTTCTGAGTCTATTTTGATCTCTTCTCCTCCTGTTTTTGGGTGGGGCTGTGAGATTTCTTTTTTATGTTGTTATTTTTCTTCTTGCTTTATATGTTACTTGTAATCTTTTTTTGGGTTTAATACATGGTCTTAAGTCCCAAAATTTTCAAAAAAATAAAAAAAAAAAGTAGAAAAAATATTTTCATTATATTTCTCTCATAGTATCAACTGTCGCTCTCATTCGTACGCTATCATCCTTTTCTTTCAAGCCACAGTCAAGGTCGTTTAATTGTTTCAAAAAAAAAAAAAAATTGTAGGCATAAAATGTAGCCGTCGCTGTTGCCTCACCTGTTTGCAATTCGGTCCACCACATGCTAACCAATCAGCTAAGCGGAGCACGGACGGCTACATTGATAGAGGCTACACGGACTTTGGCTTCTAACCATCTCCAGGAAGCAACCTGCCGACCGAGGAGAAATTGGATGAACGAAACCAGTACGGAAGTCGAATCGTATCAGAACCATTTCGCTCTACTTTTTTGGGACCCGACCCTTCCCGTCTGTACTGCAGAAGATAAAACGAATAAATCACGTGCCTTTGATTCCTCGCTCGACTGATTCCTCGCTCGACTGATTCCGCAATCGCTGCGTTGAAGTAACCCTAACTCGTTCCATTCCTTCTCTGCCTCAGCGATCGCTACATATCTTCGCGAGAGGTTTTGATAGGTCCTGTACTCTACAGCCATCTCGGCGATGGCTTTCGTCACCCTTGTTCTGGGTTTCCTTCTTGGATCCCTGCTAGTTCTAGCAGCAGAGGGCTTGGCGTTGTACCTAGCCATCGTTCGGCTTCGCCGGAAGGCTTTAGCAGGGCCCGAGCCGCAGCAGGAACCTGGTGGTCTCTACTCCGAGCAGTGGCTCGCCTCCGCGAGTAATAAGCAGGTGAGCGTCGGCACATTGATCTGGATTTTGGCTGTGCAGTCTTTGCGACCCTTGTGATCGGCATTCGTCATTTTGCGCTTGTTTAGCATTATGTTTATTGTTATGTGCTTACGTGCTGGAATTTATATATATATATTTGGCCTAACTTGCTGTTACGTAATGTTTCTTTGAGCAATTTCTTGGAACCGTAAGGATGGAAAAAAGGAAACTATGAACTTTCTTGTGAGATTTGTTGATAATAAGTTGAGAATTAATATGGCTTTGAATAGCGTTAATGGCTCTTTTGGCCGGTTTGCCATTTTATAGTTCTACGCAATTGAATTATACAGTCAATTTTGTTATTAAGTTCAGTTTTATCCGAGTTAATGCATCGTTATTCTTTGTGCAACGCGTCTCACTTTGACAAACCCAACAAAATTTCAATATGTTTTTTACGTGGCATCTCAGATATATAGGAGCATCTTAGATATAAGATGAGCAAAATAATACGAGGGGATGATGAGCCACCATTAAAATTTTTTATGATTTATTGTAGTTCACAAAATTGTATTGGGTATGTGTTGGTGGATAGAGCATTTCTCTTATATTTTTCTTCCATTACATCTTCTGTCATATTGTTCATGTTCTTTATCAAGTAGCCAATGTGAGATTGAAAAGAATCTCGTATTTTACCTAAATGATAACCTTAATAGCTTGTTAGAACTCTAAATGTTTTTTGCTTAATTTGTTGTATTTGAATGGCATCTTCAAGGTGCATAAAAATTTGTGTATACATGCATAACCACTATGGATGATTCACAAGAACACGTATGCATGTTCATAGGGTCATGAGCACACATTTACACCAATATCCTCCTATCTAATGTTTGCATATCTCATTATATGATTTTTTCTAGATTATGAGGTATATTTTCTTACAAGTTTATTTTTGTGAAATTTTTATTTTTATTTTCCCTTGATGATGCAGTCTTCATCTCACATGCAGAATGTCGGTTTTTTATTTCAACTTATATATTTTCAAGCTTTTTCGTGTTTATCATAATCAGGGAATAGTTTGGTTTTTGGAGCCTGAAAATGTTCCAAAGGTTGGTTTAAATGAATCTCAAACTGGAGGACCTAAGGAGCTGAAATTGAAGAAAAGTACTGTTCAAGTACAGCCTGTAAAGAAGTATGCTAAAATCAAAGACCATTTGTTAATCTTATCTGATCTGGATGGTTCTCAAGCGACCATTAAGCTCTTTGATTGTACAATATTAGCTGTATCTTCTTCAAATTTATCTTCGAAAAAATGGTAAGCTACAAAAATTGAAGCATTTTCATCAATTTAATATTTATATAATGGATTATTATGGAAGGAAACCCTACAAACCATCCCTCATCACCGTCCCCAATATATAATTGACAAGGACATTGTTTTAACTTTTCTTATTTAAGTCTTTATGTTTATTTTTAATTATATCATTCATCTTATTTTCCCTTGCATCCCTTTGCGATTGTGCTATCACTCTGATGTAGGGACCTGACGTCAATATTTCACTTTGACAGGTGCAACATTTTATTAATTATGAATGATCATGGAACCTATGTAGGATATTCAAGGCATCTGTTTGTCGTTTGGTTGACTACTGCGAGTAATAAAAAAATTTTATTTTGTTTAAATAAAAATTTGTCCAAAAAAAATATTCGATGAAGTCCCAAATAGTCTTGTTAAAATGCTTGGGTTGCATCAAACCTCAGCAAAGATGTTAGGATTGCATTGAAGCTAAGTAGGGATGTTTGGATGGCACCCAAACTAAGTTTGAGTGCTTGGTTTGCTACCAAACTTAAGCGATCATATTCGAGTTGCAAATAAGGGAATGATGTTTGGTCTGCACTATATCTGATCATAAACTATTGAGTTGGATGTAACTTAATCATTTTTGTTTGAGTTTGGTGCAACCTAAACATCTCTACTGGTCAAATGTTTCTTCTGTTGACCAACTAAAAAATCTTCAGTTAAACCAAGGGTGTTTGTTTGACTAGAAAGTTGTTGGCTAACCAACCAAATTATGTTAGTCATCTTTGCACGAGTTTGGCACAGCCTAGGGATCTCTACTAGGTTAAATGCGTCTGGTTAGATTAAAGATTATTTTGGTTGACCATGAGTATTTTGGTTGGCATCAAAACTTTTGGCCGACCTACCAATTGACAAGGATCTTAGGTAGGACTACCTTCTCAGTAGGATTCCATTCAAGTACCTGTTATTTTCCCACGCAAGGGATCTTGTTGGAGATCCCATATGAGCCATGCATGGTACATAGGATAATGAAATCTTATTACAATTTGCAAGCTCTGTACTAATTCATGAGCAAGAGGTTTCAATATCAGCGTGATGGTGCAGTGGTGGAGGGATTGTATGGAAAAGTAGCATAGAAAAGAGTTAATAAGATAATTGAAAACAATCATAGTATTTGCATTTAATTATATTTGCAAAGAAATTGAAATTTGGGGGTTTGAATACCAAACTCAAACAAAATATATCCTTATTCGCAAAGATTGTACGCTAGAAGGTGAATTTTACAAGTTTCCATCAACTAAGACCATTAACTTTTCCTTCTTCTTGAACATTTCATTTGGTACTTGTGAACTCTGAACCATCAACTCTGGGCGCAGATGGATTATTTGTACTCCATCATTTCTTTGAAACAGAAATAATCAATTTTAAATTGTGTAGTCGTAGTTGACGAAGACATTTCATTTCATGCTTATTATGCTTTCTGAAATCTGTCTGTTTGTTTAAATTATTTTAGAAGTGCTTGACATCATTGACTTTAATCTAAAAAGTCATAACATATCATCATTATTAACCTTATCACAAGTATTTAGGGGCAGCTTGATTATCCTAAGAAATACTTTTTTGAAAATCTAATATTGCTCAATAATTCTGCAACAGGGCCAAAAGGTATCCCCTTAGGCTGGAAAGCAAGAGTTCAACAGTTTATGATGGAAGCAAAACATATTACTTGTATTTTGATACTGCTTGGGAGAAAGAATCTTGGTGCAAAGCTCTTCGTCTAGCTTCCTCACGTGACAATAAATTGATAAATTGGTATGCTCAAATAAGCAAGGAGTTCAACTTCTATCTGGCATCATTTAGTGCTGAATTCCCTTCATTTCTAAAACCTTCTGCCTTGCATGGAGAGATTGTAGAGAAAACTATTAGGGTTGATGGGTCATCAACTTATTCGAAGGCTCGCTTTTTTTTTAAAAAGCTAACCAAGAAAGCTTCAAAGAGTGGCGTTGAAAGTAGAGCAAATCCAGTTTTATCATCTACACGTGATACCAGAAAGACCGCTGAGAAGTTAGTCACACTGAATGACGTGACATTATCTGAAGGATCTGTAAAAAGCCCTTTAGAAGACAAATATTCTAGCAGCTCCTTTCAAGACGTGCATTTAAGCAATAAGGGTCCCATCATGTCTGATGCAGCATTTGATGATAAGCTTTTTGGTGATGATGGCACTTTGTGCTGGAATTTGTTATTGTCACGGCTGTTTTTTGATGCAAAAAGAAGTGCTGAACTGAACAGTTTAGTGAAATCCCGCATCCAGGTAGCCTTTTTTATTTCCAGTCATTTTACTTCTCAATCTAGAATTCAACCCTTACATCTTAGTTCTTCCGGCAGAAAACATTGTCTAATATGCGAACGCCTAGCTACATTGGTGGAATTACATGTACAAGCATAGATCTTGGAAATCTTCCACCTTATATTCATAAAATTAGGGTTCTTCCCATGGATTTGACGGAGGTTTGGGCAGTGGAGTTTGACATCGAATATTTGGGTGGTTTACTCTTGGACATTGAAACAAGGATTGAAGTTTGTGAACCAGAGCTGCAGGAAGAGTTCATCAATGCTAGCTCAGAACCAAGTTATAATGAAGAGACATCCAGTCTTCTTGAGGGCATTGAATACTACAGCAATCAATTAAATTCGTCTGCCTGCTTATCTGATCAATTAGATGAAAAAGATGAAGAGGGTGAAGTAGGTATGTTAAGATACATGAGCGCATCAACATAATTAATTTGCACAATTTTAATTTCATCTTTTAGCTTTCTAGCTTAGATACTTCAGAGATATATGAACAGTTTTAAACTAACATTACAACTTTTTATTGTTTGTGCTTAATATATAAATCGAAGCCATAAACTATATTTTTTCTTCTCATGTCTTATCCCATTTTCTGACCGTCACCACTTCATCATCGTTACTGTGATCACTCAATATCCTTGGGTCCAGTTCACGTCTTGCATATTTGGCTCCTTTAAAAGACATTGAGACTGGCCTGCTGCCGAACAAAATTTTCCAGTAGTAGTAGTTACCTAAACTTAGCCGGTATTTCAGTCTCTTCTGATTTAGCTTGTTACCTAAACGTAGCCTGTTACCCACTTTCACTCTCAGAATAAAAATCTCACACTGCTACTAAGCGATTATACAGTAAAAAGAAATTCTTTTGGATTAGAACTGTAGCTAAGCCATAATTTTTTATTTTTCTGTAATGCATACATTAAAATATGATTAAACGGGTTTCAGTGTCATGCCCACAGCCAGTTAACCAACTTTTGTGCTGCTGACGTTAGAAAAAAAACAAACATGCCCTTATCCTGTAAATCTTATCAGCTCTCTGAGCCTCCTCGCATTCTGCATGTCTTGCCAGCATTCCGAGTCTCCTCTACTACGCATAATCATATTACTGCAGAAGACATGCTAGCCCAATAGGTTCTTCATAGCTATCCTCATTTATTCTGAACTTATGATTTACTTACTCAGCAACAATTTCTTCCCTGATAATGATTGGCTCAAGATTCTGTTTAGCATCACATATTTCATATATGTTTTAGACTTAAAGATATTTATGGTATTAGGCGTCTATATACTTTGAGTACCAAACTTTCTTAACAACATTATGTTTGCTGCAATAGCCCAATTTACAGTTCACCTAATTCATGAAGTTTTTTCATATGTCTGGATTAGTAAATGTTGTGCAAACAAAAAGCAATTTCTGGAGGTGTCGTTTTGTCTACTCATTAGTAAAAAAATTTCATAAATTTACTCTAGAGAAAATGACCAAAATGGTTCATTGACTCTCTATAAAAGACTAAATAGTTCCCAACTATGTTAAAGGAATGTTTTGGTCCCTCAATTCTTTAAAGAAGAACCAAAATAGTCCCACCATGGAATTGATTTGATTCTTCTTTAAGACTTGAGGGATCAAAATGATCCTTTAATACAGTTGGGGACTATTTTGGTCTATAAAAAATCGAGGGATCATTTTGATAATTTTTTTAGTTCTGTCACACAATATGCCTGTTGCATTCCGCCACTTTAACCATCCAACTTCAATTCTACTGATAATATTCCCATCTATTTCATCATCTCTTTGAACACTAGACCCAATTTATCTAAAATTTGCACTCTTTTAAATGACTTGATCACCCAATGTCATAATCCCATTAATAGATCTATTAGTACTAAAATCTCTCAATGTATTTGGTTTTATCTACTTAAGCGAAAAGCTTTAAACTCTAAGGTTGACCTCCATAATTCAAGTTTTTCATCAACTCCATCTATAGGCATATCAACAAGAATAATATCATCAATTACAAAAATCATACACCAAGGATAGAGGTCTATCCTTTTGCAAATATCTAGTAAGAACATACATGACTAAGTCAAAAAGATATTGAAATAGGAAAGTACTTTGTCAAATCACATTGTGTTTGAACACAAGCAACAACTCTTATATGCATATCTTTACTGACTTGAATATAAACTTTATCAACTCTTTTTCTTTTCTAAAACTCTTTAGAGTACTTCTCTTGAAACTTTATCAAATATTTTCTCTTTAAATCAATAAGTATCATATATAAATCCTCCTAACACTCTCTATACTTCTCCATCAAATCTCTCAACATATGTATGGTTTTTAGGGATGTTATAATTTCATTGTTAAATATAGTTCATCTATTGTTAACGTAGGTTCATGGTTTAAAATTGTGCAATATGAGGCTCGCCTTGAGGCCCGCCTTTGCGCAATTCCAGTAAATAAAAATCTCACACTGCTACTAAGCGATTATACAGTAAAAAGAAATTCTTTTGGATTAGAACTGTAGCTAAGCCATAATTGTTTTTTTTTTTCTGTAGTACATACATCCAAATATGACTAAATGGGTTTCAGTGTCATGCCCACAGCCAGTTAACCAACTTTTGTGCTGCAGACGTTAGAAAAAAACAAACATGCCTTTGTCCTGTAAATCTTATCAGCTCTCTGAGCCTCCTTGCATTCTGTATGTCTTGCCAGCTTTCCGAGTCTCCTCTACTACGCATAATCATATTACTGCTGAAGACATGCTAGCCCAATAGGTTCTTCATAGCTATCCTTATTTATTCTGAACTTATGATTTTCTTACTCAGCAACAATTTCTTCCCTGATAATGATTGGCTCAAGATTCTGTTTAGCATCACATATTTAATATACTTTTTAGACTTAAATATGTTTATGGTCCTAGGCGTCTATATACTTTTAGTACCAAACATTCTTAACAAAATTATGCTTGCTGCAACAGCCCAATTTACAGTTCACCTAATTCATGAAGTTTTTTTCGTTATGTCTGGATTAGTAAATGTTGTGGAAACAAAAAGCAATTTCTGGAGGTGTTGTTTTGTCTACTCTTTAGTAAAAAAAATTCATAAATTTACTCTAGAGAAAATGACCAAAATGGTTCATTGACTCTCTATAAAAGACCAAATAGTTTCCAACTATGTTAAAGGAATATTTTGGTCCTTCAATTCTTTAAAGAAGAACCAAAATAGTTCCACGATGGAATTGATTTGATTCTTCTTTAAGATTTGAGGGATCAAAATGATCCTTTAATATAGTTGAGGGCTATTTTGGTCTATAAAAAAATCAAGGGATCATTTTGATCATTTTTCCAGTTCTGTCACACAACATGCCTGTTGCATTCCTCCACTTTAACCATCCAACATGAATTCTACTATTATTATTCCCATCTATTTCATCATTGCTTTGAACAATGTGCACTCTTTTCAATGACTTGATCACCCAATGTCATAATCCCACCAATAGATCTGTTAGTACTAAAATCACACTCAATGTATTTGATTTTAGATCTACTTGAGCGAAAACCTTTAAACTCTAAGGTTGATCTCCATAATTCAAGTTTTTAACTCCATCTATAGGCATATCAACAAAAAGAATATCATCAACAAAAATCATACACCAAGGTCTATCCTCTTGCAAATATCTAGTAAGAACATACATGACTAAGTCAAAAAGATATGGGCTTAAAGTTGATCCTTGATGTAATCCAATTGAAATAGGAAAGTACTTTGTCAAATCACATTATGTTTGAACACAAACAACAACTCTTATATACATATCTTTAATGACTTGAATATAAACTTTATTAACTCTTTTTTTTCCCCTAAAACTCTTTAGAGTACTTCTCTTGAAACTTTATCAAATATTTTCTTTAAATCAATAAATATCATATATAGATCCTCCTGACACTCTCTATACTTCTCCATCAAATCTCTCAACATATGTATGGTTTTGATAGGAAATACTTGGATTTCCAAGTGTTTCTCACCAAAACCAAGTAGATCCAATGTAAAACTGCTGTCCACAGCAGAAAAACAGCCAAAAACAGTAGGAAAGCAGGGAAAAACTGCAGAAAAAGGACCGGCTGGACCGGTCTAACAGGTTTTCAGGGATGTTATAATTTCATTGTTATATATAGTTCATTTATTGTTAATGTAGGTTCATATAAAAATGGTTTTATCATAGTTGCCAATAAAAAGAACTTGTGGCTATAGCCATTTGAAAAGAAATCAACTCATAAATAATCATATAAATAATAAGGTCAGAATTGAGAGATGGCTAAACTATTATTATCGAAATCAATTTTAACAGAATTGAAAACTCATAGAAGTTGTATAAATAGTAAACATTCACATTAAGAATATGTAAAAATGATGTTAAAAGAGTACTTGCATTCAAATCATAGCAGGAGGAAATCTAAAGTAACATGTGTAAAAATGTAACTCAGAGAGTTAACTTCAAAATGTAATTAAGTTATTAAACGAAAAGACATAAGCGTAGTGGGAATAACATTTACAGTTTAATATAATAAATCTTATTCGACAAAGTTGACTGTAAATTAAATTGAATGACATATATGTTACAAATTATGAAAGCATGAAAGATATTTAAAAAAACTATAACAAGTGTCTATATACGTAGAACCCACAACATTAGTATCATTTTATCTTATTTTGATATACAAGAAATAACAGAAATGTTTATTGATCGTAAAATAAGAAAATTTATGTCAACTGTTGGAGAAATTATTCTGTACGGAGGCCGGACGTAGAATGCCGTCCGAAGGCTAACAAGAATGCTCCACATCAGCGGTATTGAGCAGCTGTATTGAGCGGTACTGAGCTGCGGTACCGAGCGAAGGGGTGATGTGGTGCATTCTGGTTGGTCTCCGGACCGCGTTCGACTTCCACACAAAATAATTAATCCAACTGTTAAGGCTCACATCAACAAATCACTACAAAACATCCAAAACTCATTCATTTTAGAATATAAGCTAAAATTGGGTCTCTATAGTTAAGCATAAAATTAACTTAAAAGGCATGTTAGGCATGAGAAATTTAGCAAAAGGCAAACATACAGAAGTTTGCGCATTAAGCAAGTGATGAATAGTGTTTTATAATAAGAAATGTGTTGGCATGAATCAGTTCTAGGAATGGAAAAATATGAAGAAATCATGAATCTTATATAAAGTATGACAAGGATATAAAAACTGATAAATAAAATGACAAAAGTTATCATAAAATGAGTACTATAAAGGCAAAAATAAATATAGTAAAAATTGTATTGTAATAACATTTCCAAAATTTTCAGATCCAACAAATTCTCTAACAAAATATTTAAGCAGGATGAACCCTCATTAAAATTCAAACAAATTAAAAAAATTTAATCATTTTAACCCTTTCAGCGCCTCAACCACCCTCATGCTCTCACCCAACTACCCATTCTCATTTGATGTCACCCTCTTCTACTCAAATCTCTTATGTTTTATCTTACTTTTTTGCTTTTTGTTTTGTGTGAAAAGATGAAAGAAAATGAAGTAGAGTGTCTTAATGAATCAATTACAACTAACAAGTTGGAGTCATTGAGCTTCTCCTGAACCACACATTTACCCCCTCTCACGTTGGCCTACCTTTCCTCTCCTAGTTGTCTCTTTCCCTTTCTCTTTCCATTTCTCTTATTCTTACTCTCTTTGTCTCTCTCTCCCATCCTCTCGCTCCCTTTCCCTTTGTTGATCTTTCTTTTTTTATTCTCAGGCAATAAGGGGCACTGCTAAAGATTGCTGGGCAAAATTAAAGGTGCTTATTTTCAATGCACTACAATCTCACTCACTCTCTCTCTCTCTCTCTCTCTATACATATATGCTAAGATTGCACAAATATCTTTCCTGAAGCACATTTTCAATAGTAGAAACAAGTTTTTGATATTTAGAATAAAGTTTATTACACGTGCGTGCTTATTTGCTAATTAAGAGGTATGCCTGTATATTTTTTGTTTTAATCTTTACATCTGAATGTTAATCCACACATGGAGATTTAGCCTTCTCGCTCATGTATTAGAGTTGAATCACCATCTGCAGCAATTGAAAGTTGAAACTAGATTTAATATTAAGGGAAATAGTTTATGATGGAAGCTTACATTTTTGACAAAGTAGAAGGCATTAACATGCATTGCTGCATGCTAAATCTATTTATGGGATTTTTCCTTTTCTTAATTTCTCTCTGTTTTTAGATTGCTCGAAACAACCAAAGATCTCAACTCCTGGGTTAGTTAACAAATCAAAATGGAAGACTATTCTACATACTATTGCCGAACAAGTTTCACAGGTATGTAATAAACTGGGATTTTTTTTTCAGAAAATGTTTAATTTGTTATACTATGTGAATAAACCATTTTGGTTGATTATAAAGAAACTGTGAGGGGTAGCTGAGCTATCTAGTAATGAATGTTTTAGTTAGATTTTTGTGACTGAATTGATCTGTGCAGCTTGAGATATTATTAGATATTATGTTCTATTTTTTAACATTTTTTTTTATTTGAAGGAGGTAAGAGCAATTTAGAAGCTAAAAATGATGCAAGTACATTCAGGTTTAGGATTCCTATTCAACTAGATGGCGTATTTCATAAAAGTGCATAATTCGAATTGGAAATTAAAAATTCTAAAAGAGTACTAATTAAATTTTTTTCTTAAAGAGTTGTATTTTTAGATTGCTTATTTGATTCATTAACTATAATAGACATAATTGATTTAGTTCAATATTTAGGCATAGGTTAAATTTTCAGGGGATGTTCATGCTCTAATATTCAGTTGTTCTTTCAAACTTCATTTTTCACTCTTTTTAAGCATAGGTTCAAGTCCATGAACATTGTCTAATGTAGGTGCAAATTTAGATTCAATAATATCATATGTTCATATTATAATTGCAAATCATTTTTTGTATCTGGTTCATCATCTTGAGAATATTTATTAATTACATTTTTCTTCAGTAATATTAGATTCCTTCATGCTTGTACAGGGAAATGTCTTATGTTGAAAATTTAGTCCCACTTGCATTGCGCTCAAAGGACAAATTGAACTCTGCCAAAAATTAACAGAAAATTGAAATTTTATTAAACCAAAATTCATTGTTACGTACCTTCTGTTTTGATATATATGAACTTTAATTCTCTCTGTTTGTTACCTCCTTGTTCAGACGTCACAAGCCATATGAGATCAGATGTAGCGGAGGTTAACTAAAGACCTTAGAACTCCACAATAAACCAGATAAGTATGGCAGTGGAAAAGTGGGATGACTCATGACTTAACCATTGAACATATTTGATATCATGGGAAATAGTGACCACAGATTAAGCCAAGCACGAGAATATCAAAATTTTCTATAGGAACCATGTTACAATAGTCAATCTAACATTATAAAAACCTAGCACTTACGATAGAACCAATGAATCTTCTTGCAAATGGAACTAGTGAACCCTATTGCAAGCCAATGAATCGATGATTGAACTATCCAGCATTTAAACCCAAGCCAGAGAATCCAAAAGTTAAGAGAGCACTTCCCTTTCTCATGTGCATGATTACATACATGATTGAACTAAATGACATTAAATTGAAAGCAAAAAAATAAAACTTGTAATACTGAACTGACTACAACGTTATTAAGATATGTTATTTGCTGGCAGTTTCAACGAGTGTAAACTTATAGATCTCCATAAAAACTTTATAAAGGCTTGAAGTCAATGTGAAGATTTCACTGTATAAGGAACATCGAGGTCTAGTACATATAGAAAAGAAAAATTCAAGTTGTACTTCTTGGGTGACAAGTAAAAGCTAGCCTTGTTTTCTAGTTCTTACAAATTTAGTAACTAAATTTTTTTTTACTCATTTATTAGTTATTAACCATCCAATATGAACTGTATATTGATTCTTTACTACGATAGTGATAATTCTGACTGGAAGACAAGCTGCATTTAAAAGATTAATGTAAATTGGAGAAAAATTATGTTTGCATCTGCTGATCTCGTCTTTCCCGCAATGTTTCATGGAAAAAGTTTCCTCCTTTGATAGTGGTATGAAAGCGGAAAGTATCGAGTAAGAAAGTACATATTTCTGAAAACTTTAAGATGAATTTATTTGATTAGTTGGTCCAATTAAATTCAGTTGTAAATTTGAAAGAGCTCTGATTGGAGAGATTTTCCTAAACTGTACATCATCCTACAACAATTATGGATCTCTTTTTATCTGATATCAACTTGGTAAGTTGTTGTTCCCCTCAAATATATATATATATATTCTTCTTAGCACGTGTGAACCTGATTTGCCTTCATTTTGTGGGCATTCATCTGAAGAAATTGATTAGTAACCACACTAAACTTGAAGCCAATTGATTGGCACCGTAAAATGTTGCATTAAAATGTTTCCATGACAGGATCTTGGCTATTGATCTTTAAACTTTCATTGAGAAGAGAGATCTGCTCTTCATCCAGAATTATTTTATATTTCACTGGCATTTGTATGGTCCTATCAATATTGAAAGTGCCATTGGAGGCATAAACCTCACCTATTTCGACTCTTCTTCAACACCATCACATGTTTCCCATGATGCTTTTGTGCACTCTGCGTGGTGGACATTTTGTTTATGGTATTATTGGCACCATCATTTTGTCAACATCTTCAACTAGTTGCAAGTGTTGATATTATGCTTTCCTATTTATCCCAATCAAAGGTCTTGAAAGAAGCTTTGCATGCTCAACTTGATTTGCATGGGCCACTCAAATGTTACAATGATTCTAGTCAAATGAATTGTTGATTGAGGAAATAAATACGAGTTGAAGAGGTATATTTTGTTTTTCTTTAGATAGAGTTTAGTTAAGATTTTATATTATCCATGTATTAGTTTGTGCATAATTCTTTTGTCAATTGATCAACTAACATGATTCCCGTTGAGATTGTCGGTGGTTATCATATGCTAAAAATCCTGGAGACTTTGTTGAGTTACCTCTTAATCATTGTCTAATTAGTTTGCAGTATTATTTTCATTTTTTATAGTTACAGGTTTATTTCAGTTGAAACCCGGGCCTGACAAAAAAGAAGTTTTGAGTTGGTTTCTTGCATTTTAGCGAAAACTCTGGAAGTTCGTTGATGATTGTATGCTTGATATAGAACTTTGTTAAAACTCTTTCACAAATGCAGAATCATATCATAATATTTTATCCCTCTCCTAGCCAACTTTCATTAGTGCTGTTCAATTGAGTTCCACCCCTAGGACAAATTCATCTAGGGAACACATCCAAATCATTATTATAGTGGCTTGAGGTATATAAAAATTATAAATAGAAAGCTTATAAACAGAGTTATATTATTGAGTGTTGATATTCCATGGGATAGTCCAATCTTTCGAACTCCATTTTTTACTATTTTTTAAGCATAGTTTCAAGTCCATGAACATAGTCTAATGTAGGTGCAAATTTATATTCAATAATATCATATGTTCATATTATAATTGCAAATCATTTTTTGTATCTGGTTCATTCTCTTGAGAATATTTATTAATTACATTTTTCTTCACTAATATTAGATTCCTTCATGCTTGTACAGAGAAATGTCTTATGTTGAAAAATTAGTCCCTCATGCATTGCGCTCAAAAGACAACATTGAACTCTGCCAAAATTTACAGAAAATTGAAATTTTATTAAACCATAATTCATTGTTACATACCTTCTGTTTTGATATATATGAACTTTAATTCTCTCTGTTTGTTGCCTCCTTGTTCAGACGTCACAAAAAAGCCATATGAGCTCAGATGTAGCTGAGTTTAACTAAAGACCTTATAACTCCACAATAAACCATTTAAGTATGACAGTGGAAAAGTGGAATGACTCATGACTTAACCATTGAACATATATGATATCATGGGAAATAGTGACCACAGATTAAGCCAAGCACAAGAATATCAAAATTTTCTATAGGAACCATGTTACAATAGTCAATGAACCCTCTTGCAAATGGAACTTGTGAACCCTATTGCAAGCCAATGAATTGATGATTAAACCATCCAGCATTTAAACCCGAGCCAGAGAATCCAAAAGTTAAGAGAGCACTTCCCGTTCTCATGGGCATGATTACAGACATGATTGAACTAAATGACATTAAATGAAAAGCTAAAAAATAAAACTTTAAATACTAAACTGACTAAAACGTTATTAAGATCTGTTATTTGCTGGCAGTTTCAACGAGTGTAAACTTATAGATCTCCATAAAAACTTTTGTAAAGGCTTGAAGACAATGTGAAGATTTCACTTGTATAAGAAACATCGAGGTCTAGTACATATAGAAAAGAAAAATTCAAGTTGTACTTCTTGGGTGACAAGTAAAAGCTAGCCTTGTTTTCTAGTTCTTACAAATTTAGTAACTAAATATATTTTGACTCATTTATTAGTTACTAAGCATCCAATATGAAGTGTATATTGATTCTTTACTACGATAGTGATAGTTCTGACTGGAAGACAAGCTGCATCTAAAAGATTAATGTAAATTGGAGAAAAATTATGTTTGCATCTGCTGATCTCTGTCTTTCCAGCAATGTTTCATGGAAAAAGTTTCCTCCTTTGATAGTGGTATGAATGCGGAAAGTATCAAGTAAGAAAGTACATATTTCTGAAAAATTTAAGATGAATTTATTTGATCAGTTAGTCCAATTAAATTCAGTTGTAAATTTGAAAGAGCTCTGATTGGAGAGAGATTACTAAACTGTACTTCATCCTACAACAATTATGGATCTCTTTTTATCTGATATCAACTTGGTAAGTTGTTGTTCCCCTCAAATATATATATATATATTCTTCTTAGCACGTGTGAACCTGATTTGCCTTCATTTTGTGGGCATTCATCTGAAGAAATTGATTAGTAACCTCACTAAACTTGAAGCCAATTGATTGGCACCGTAAAATGTTGCATCAAATTGTTTCCATGACAGGATATTGGCAATTGATCTTTAAACTTTCATTGAGAAGATAGATCTGCTCTTCATCCAGAATTATTTTATATTTCACTGGCATTTTTATGGTCCTATCAATATTGAAAGCGCCATTGGAGGCATAAACCTCACCTATTTCCACTCTTCTTCAACACCATCACATGTTTCCCATGATGCTTTTGTGCACTCTGCGTGGTGGACATTTTTATTATGGTATTATTGGCACTATCATTTTGTCAACATCTTCAACTAGTTGCAAGTGTTGATATCATGCTTTCCTATTTATCCCAATCAAAGGTCTTGAAAGAAACTTTGCATGCTCAACTTGATTTGCATGGGCCACTCAATGTTACAATGATTCTGGTCGAATGAATTGTTGATTGAGGAAATAAATACGAGTTGAAGAGGTATATTTTGTTTGTCTTTAGATAGTGTTTAGTTAAGATTGTATATTATCCATGTATTAGTTTGTGTATAATTCTTTTGTCAACTGATCAACTAACATGATTCCCGTTGAGATTGTCGGTGGTTATCATATGCTAAAAATCCTGGAGACTTTGTTACATCTTAATCATTGTCTAATTAGTTTGCACTATTGTTTTCATTTTTTATAGTTACAGATTTATTTCAGCTGAAACCCGGGCCTGACAAAAAAAGAAGTTTTGAGCTGGATTCTTGCATTTTAGCGAAAACTCTGGAAGTTCGTTGATGTGTATGCTTGATATAAAACTTTGTTAAAACTCTTTCACAAATGCAGAATCATATCATAATATTCTATCCCTCTCCTAGCCAACTTTCATTTGTGCTGTACAATTGAGTTCCACCCCTAGGACAAATTCATCTAAGGAGCACATCTAAAATCATTATTATAGTGGCTTGAGTTATATAAAAAATATAAATAGAAAGCTTATAAACAGAGTTATATTATTGAGTGTTGATATTCCATGGGATAGTTCAATATTTAATGTTGGCTTATGGAACTTTATATCATAATTCACCTGTGATGACCTGAATTTTTCTGAAACTTCTTTTTTGGATTTCAATTCCTTATCTTTAATCTAAGATAATTTTAAATGTTTAGATTATAAACCCAAATTAGGAATGATGATGAATACATCATCTCATCGGACGGGAAGACCTCTAATGATTCTTGGGTTGCTTGGCAGAGCTTCAAGAACTTTGTCCAAACATATTGAATGGCAATCAGTAACATTATTCACAAAGTTAAATGCATCCAAACCAACGAGAGGTGACATGGTGCTCAAAGTCTACAATCGTCAACAATGCAAATTAGTTGTGATGTGTCCTTATAAATTTATTGCGTGATAATGTAGTGAGTCTTCTATATATTTGAGTTTTTTGCATGCAATTTTTTCGGTGTTGTCTATGATCTTCACACCTTATGGTCTATCAATTTTATATTCGTTGGACCATAAGGCAAGTCTATACGAGCATTTCATAACTTGTACCACACCATTAACAAATCACGTATAGTATGATGACAAAGATGGTCTTTGTTTTGATTTTAGTTGGCTGAATGTAAGGTGAACTTGCAGCATTTTTTACAATGTGATATGCTCTCTACGTGATTCATGATATAAATTTAAGGTTACCTTAATCTGAGTTTAAGATAACTTAAGCATGCCAATGCATATCATATGATATGTTATACACCATTGGTCTTTGTCTTGAATTATATGGTCTATTTCATCCTAATGTACAATACTGTCTAACAGTATTTTCCTAGATTGTGAGGTCGCTTCTTAGAAGTTCCCCAGTTTCAAAAATTATCCTCCAATACAGAGTTTGTTAGTTTCTTGGATAATATTAAGCAGGGTAATATCTATTAAAAGTAGACACTCTTTTTATATTTGGATCATGGAATGATTATCTAGTAAAAAAATTATTTTGGTTTTGAAGTACTCTACTTTATTTCAAGTCTGATGCTTTAAGAGGAGTTGATGGAATAGTGTTATCCAATCGGTTCTTATTTCCTTGGATTCATTTCCATCTCCCAATGTACTAAATTTTCTATTTTCTTACTTATTGATTGGGATTGTATGTTTTAGATTTATTCAAACCTTCACGATTGCATAAAGTCTGGAGTGCCCATTCTGTTTTTATGATCATAAATTTTCTGTGATGAGGAATCCTTCACCAATTTCATGTGATATTGATTCTTATTCTTTAGTTTACATCGTAGTAGTAAACACGTATCTGTGTTAGCTTGCTTCCAGACGATCTTTATATGTTAATTCATGTTTTTTTTTTCTTGCATCAGAACACAAGAAAATCCTCATTCTAGTTCTCTGTGTACATTACATTGCATTTTCATATGCAAATCCTAGACCTAAATAGTCCTTCCACCAACATATATTCTCAATTGTTCATGATCTATCTGTAGATTTGACTTTCTAAATCTTCACAACAGGCGTAATAGTATTTGGTTAAGCTATATAGTTAACTGCTGACCTATGGTGATGATGGAATCAGAGATTGTGAACGATTCTCGTCACCCTATATCTATCTTTAAGATGTTAGTTTGTCGCATGGAAGAAGTAGTAACCTTTTTTTTATTGAAACATGAAACTAAACGTTGATGGCGATGCTTGCATTCAGAAGTGAAATGGCTTCCTTTGAAATTTTATTCTGTTACTTTATTACCATAAGGAAGAGTCTAGATCATGCCTAGTAGTATTTAATTAAGCTCTCTAGGATGTAAATGATGCTCTTTAGTGATCATATAAATAGTAAATTGTTATATGTCAATAATGATGACAGTTTTGATTAGGGAATGTAAACTTGTTCTGTCAATACCGTGGTGTATCATGCACAAGAAGTATTAATTTTGCTGTTTGGTGGAGCAGCTTCCTTCTGGTAGTTAAATCATCTAATTTTATCCTTTAGTGATGATGCCACCACTTAATGTTCCTTCATCTTCTGTAATTTAGCCTTCTCATTTTATTATGCTCGAACTTATTTTAGTTCAAGTATCCAAAGCAATGTGAGCTTCTCACTCTGTATTTTTTCCGATTTGTTTGTTCTCTCTCTTTGGCATTTAAGGTGCCCCTTTCCTTAGCCATAAGAATTGCATGCCTCCGAGGAACACTGCGCTTGCATATACGACCACCACCTTCTGATCAGTTATGGTTTGGATTCACATCAATGCCTGATATAGATTGGCACTTAGAATCTTCCATTGGAGAACGAAAAATCACAAGTACTCACATTGCTTTGCTCATGGGAAATCGGTTTAAGGTACCAAATACTCGCTCTTTCAAAGAATGCATGATTGTTGATAAGTATCAATACTTGAATCAATTTTTTTGTTTTTGTTTTTTCTTATGACAGGCTGCAGTTCGTGACAGTTTGGTACTTCCAAATTGTGAAAGCATATGCATTCCCTGGATGTTGGCAGAAAAGGATGATTGGATTCCTCAAAAGGTTGCTCCTTTCGTTCGGATAAGCCAGGAAGCCATGAATATGAGTATGCCTAGATCTGATTCAAATGATCTAAAAACAAAGCCCAGTGGAACTAAAACTAGTTACTCTGATGATAAAAGTGAAAAAGTAAAGGATGTAGTTTATGTACATAAGGCATCTGATGAAGATGCTCTGAAGTCTGCCTCTTCCCACACTGAAACCGGCAAATCGACATCGGTTTCTTCGAGCGGCGCATATAATGGCGATACGCGATCGGACACGAGCGCCAGCGAGGAATTGTTGGCTCCATTACTGAGAATGGATGGGGTACAGGAGGGCAGGGTGGATTCTTCTAGGACAGCCTCACCTGGGTCGACAATGGAGAACCCATCAACCTTTCCTGAAGAGGATGCAAAGCCAAAAAGGGTGGGCAGGCGAGCTAGAATGATGGATCTAGGAAAGAAAGTTGGGGAAAAGATAGAAGAAAAGAGACGGAATCTTGAGGAAAAGAGCAGGCATATTGTTGAAAAAATGCTGGAAAATTCCAAATCTTGAAATGATCTATACTTTGCTTCTTTGCAAGGGTCAAGCAATTGTTTCTCTGTACAGACTGTATCAGGATGAACTGTAACACTAGTTTCGTCATTATAATCTTTTAGCCGTACTAATAACGGGTCCATTGTGGTACATTATTTCAGGTTTTGTAGATGAGCCTATGTTTATTAACCAAATGAAGTGATAGGCTTCTTGAAGAGTCAAGAAGATGAGAAGTTGGAGGAGAAAGGAAAATTAGAAATTTTTTATTTCATGTTAAGGTTTCGTTTGGGACGGCTTTCTTACTGCTTCTAAAAGCACCTTACTAGTACAAAAATTTTTATATTTGTGCAAGAAAGCTGTTTTTAGAAGTAGTAAGAAAACCGTCCCAAACAAAACCAAAATCTTCAGATCTAAAGGAGTATTTATAATACTTAGGTAGGTCAACATGTTACTAAAAAATTGGTTTGCTTAAAACTAACAAAAGAAAGAGTAAACTATTGCTATATTACATATGTGGACGCATTGGGAAAATGCCCTTAAATTTATAATATATTTTGTCAAAATGTTGTTGTTACTTGCGAGTTGTGTATTGTGTTTGTTACTTCTTTGGTAGACTTTTATAGCTTTAGGGTTATTTTGTTATATTTGTAGTTCATATTTTGCATTTGGATTGTACAATTTTTTGATTCAATAAAATATGTTGTTGTTTAGCACTCCTGTTTCCTTCAAAAAATAAGTCTTGAAGATTGAGGTTTTGTTTGGGACAATGTTTTTACTACTAAAACCATATTTTTAGTTAAAAAACTTGGATTTTTTTGTAGTAAAAAGCTTCTTTAAGAAGCAGTAAAAAAGTCGCCTCAAATGAAGCCTGAGAGAAGAAAAAGAGGAATGTTGCAATATTTTCTTTGGTAGATTTAATTTTTATTGTAACAAGACCTATATGTGAGATTGACAACGGAGTTGAATAAGCGTGAAGCTAAAATAACATGCAATAAATGAAGAGGTTGGTTGTGTCACAATCCAATTTGATATGACAATCCAACCTAATATGACTCACAGATACAGGTCACACCGTATTATATGGTGGTAGAATATAGGCGGAATTGCATAGACCAAAATTTTTTAATTGAAGAAAAATCGTATTTCTTTTCAAATGTCAGACATCATAACTTTTGATTTTTCTACTATATATAAATTTACTCATTCATAATATTTTTTTAAAATTGATTCACAAAAGTATATATTATAGATTTTTGTTATCACAATCCTCAACAACAAATAGACATGGGGCAAGAAATACAAAAAATGTCAAGATTGTTTAAAATTATAATACTAAAAATAAGAAATAGTACCTACTCACCAACTATACTTAAAAAAGTAGCCCTATCTACTCAATCCATCATTTATCCTTGCCCTAACTTGAAAATGAAATGCAGAACACATAATGAGCTAACATAGCCCAACAGATTACATTACCTAAATCATTTCTTAATAATTTCAAAAATAAAAACTAAAAATAAAGCAATTATTCCAAGCTTAATAGTAGACTTACAATATAGTGTGTTATAACATTATAGGGGTTTTGTAAACACTAAGTGTTTTACCGAATTCAGAGTATAATATGTTGAATGAAAAGTAATAGAACTTTAGCACTTGTGTCTCACATTCATAACTCCAAAATCCTTATACCTCCCATTTAGAATTTCTAACCCTCAAGCTCTCAACACTTTTAGAATTTTCACAACAAAACCCTATAAATATATATTTATAACAAAACTCCAATTAGAACTCTCACCGAACTTCTCAGATGTAGACATAATATCATCAAGAGATGCACAATACATAAATCATAACACATAAAATTACAACTAAACAATTAAACCTTAATTGGGCTATTTACGGAATTTCAGAGAAGGCAGTATTTTAACAATACAACCTAATGACTTGTAACAAAAGTTTACTGGCTTAGAATTCTATGAAATTACCAAAGATTATACAAGACTATATTTCAAAGACTTAATTGTTCTACATTGCTATTTTAAGGTACCTAGATATTTTCCTATAATTTTAGAGAAGTAGTGTTTCAAAAATACCTGGTGAAAATTTTACAAAAAAATACTTAAATATTCAAAACTACATTCTTTATGACATATAAAAAGTTACGTGATGAAAGTTTTCCCATTTACAAGTTATCTCAGTTCAAATACCATAAATTTATATTTTTAATCAGAAAAATTTTAAAATTGTCAAATTATTAAAAATTGAGATAGATAAAATGTGACATATCTTGAGCAGAAAAACTTTTAGAACTTGGTCGTCATGTGAAAAGACATGAAGTGGCTCAAATGGATTTTTTCTCTCTAGAAATTCATCCCTCTCACTAGTCGAAAGCCCTTAGGAGAATGAAATGGCATAAATAATAGATTTGAATATTTTAAATATTAAAATTCGGCCTAGCGCCGCAGCGCCTGACATGACTCTCCCCAAAGAGCCCATAGCTTTGCAGCGCCATCTTTAGTGTCGCTGCATTGAATTATTTTACAAAAAAATTTTAGAGCACTGGCACTTGAGCGCTTCCAATCCTAGCGCTGCAGCGCCCGAAAAAAAAAAAATTTTCTCCTCCAAATATGCAAACAGACCTCTGAGACCCATTTCAAATCACATGCAGACTCCACATGCACTCAGAGCATTTTCAAACACATGCAGAAATGTTCAAATACAAAAAAAAAAAATTAATGGATTATCTTGAATCTGGTCAGGTCATAAAGGGTAGAATGGTCCACCAAATTTACAAGTATAATAAGTTACTATAACTGAAAGTTGGTAGTTGTGAAGTGGTTAGTAGAGGGGAACCATTAAATGGTTTTAGAAGAGATATATGAAAAATCAAATGAATTCTATTATCGAAAGGAAAGAGTAGGTGGTAGGCTAATGGGCTAATCACCTCTTGAATTATAAAAGGCCAAAATATCACTTAGTTAATTGAGAATGGGCATTATTAATGATAAAGTTTTGTCTAAATGATTGTAATTTGACTATAACTAAATCACCTATTGAACCGTGCAAATCTCTTCAATTATGATTTGCATGATTTTCATTCAATTTTGGGCTTGTTGTATGTTTTGTCGGAGTGTTTGGAGAAGGGTATCCCAATCTGTTAAGTGTGTATTGATCGCAGGAAGATCAAAAGTACCACAAATATAGGAAGGGATGGAAGGTGGGAGTCTGCCATATAGAGTCTGAAATGCTAACATTTTAATAACAGTATGGTAGGATGTGTTATAATACAATTCCACTCAATAAATAAATGAGGATCATAACCTAGATGTAGAGGATGTACATGCACGAATATATTGTTCTAAGAAGCGATTTAGAGCCTCTATTGAACCATCTGTTTGTGGGTGATATGAAGTACTAAAATGTAATGTAGTACTGCTTAAAGTGAAAAGATGTCACCAAAAGTTACTTAGAAAGATACTATCCCTGTCGAACACTATCATTTAGGGCTTAGGCTTATGTGCAAAAAGATCGACGATATAAAGAGCAGAATATTTTGTTGGTAAGGGACCCAAATGGGGAAACATGGATAAATGACCTGCCTGCCGCTACCTTTTTTAAATTTTACACTACATTCATTATTTTAAATTAAACAAAACATAATAATTTAGTTACATTTAAGTTACATTCATTCAAATAACTCAAAAATATTTTTTTACATTACATCTTTTTTAAGCCAATCAAATATCAGCTTAATAGTAGTTCAAGTTAAATACCTAACTCTAACGGACCATAATCACCCTCGGAAGCAGAGCTACGAACTAGATCCAAGCCGTTGGATTAACTGATGCATTCGTTATTGCGAGTCCTGAATCCGCGCGCCTAAGAAATAAACAGATATTATAACAATTAAACATATTAAAAAGCCATCGCCGCCTCGTTCACCCCCTGCGCGGGTGACGGCGGCGGAGGAATCGACTAATAACGATGCAGTGTTCTGTCTCTCTTCGCGCGAACTCTTTCTCTCTCCTTTCACTCTTTCCAGGCCAGTTTGATGCGGCCTTCCACTCTTCAATCACTATTCGGCCTTCTCCTCCGCTGCACGGATCAGCGAATAATCGAAGCTGGGCGCTCCGTCCACGCCTTATCTATAAAAATAGGTTCTTTGGAAGATAGCTTCGTTGGAAATAACGTCGTCAACATGTACGCCAGATGCGGCCGTCTCGCCGAGGCCACGGCCGCCTTCGATGACATGAGAGCTGGGGGCTGGGACGTCGTCTCCTGGAACTGCCTTATCAACAGCTACTCCCAGCAGGGTCAGGCGGGCTCTTCTGCGGTCTTTAATCTCTTCCGGCGGATGCGGACCTTCGGGGATGGCTGCGGCGGCCTCTTACATCCCAACGCTTTCACCTTTGCGGGATTATTCACCGCCGCTTCGCACTCTCTAGACATGGCCGGATACGGTATGGAGGCACACTGCATTGCCATCAAGACGGCTAATTCCACTGACGTCTTCGTTGGCAGTTCTCTGCTTAACATGTACTGTAAACTAGAACTTCTTTCTGATGCCAGGAAGGTGTTCGACAGAATGCCTCACAGGAATTCCGTTTCTTGGGCGGCCATGATTTCTGGTTATGCTGTTGATAGGAATGGCATCGAGGCTTTTAAGCTTTTTAGGCTGTTGCTGGTGGAGGATGACTGCAATGTGAATGAGTTTGTTGTTACCAGTATCTTGAGTGCTTCAGTCCAACCAGAATTCCTCGAGATGGGAAGACAGATTCATGGTCTGACAATTAAAAACGGATTGCTGTCTTTTGTCTCTGTCAACAATTCTCTTATCACATTGTACACGAAGTGTCAGTGCTTGGATGAAGCATTGGTGATATTTATGTCATCAGGAAATAAGAGCCCGATCACCTGGTCTGCAATGATCACCGGTTATGCACAGAATGGAGAGTCTTGGAAGGCTTTAGAGTTGTTTGGATGTATGCATTCTGAGGGAGTAAGACCCAGTGAGTTCACGTTTGTTGGTGTCCTCAATGCTTGCAGCGATCACTCATCTTTAGTTGAGGGAATTGAAGCTCATTGTTATGTGCTAAAACTGGGTTTTGAATCTCAAATTTATGTTAAAAGTGCTTTGGTTGATATGTATGCAAAATGCTTATGCATTAAAGATGCAAGAAGAGCGTTTGATATGTTGCAAGAGGTTGATATTGTTCTGTGGACAACGATGATATCAGCATATGTGCAGAATGGAGAGCATGAAGAAGCTCTTACAATGTACAGCAGAATGGAAAGCGGAGGAATTTTACCTAACAATCTTACCTTGGCGAGTGCTCTTCGAGCATGTTCAAGCCTCGTGGCTTTTGAGCAGGGAAAACAAATCCATGCTCGTACTCTTAAACATGGTTTTGGTATTGGTATACCAATTGGCAGTGCTCTCTCTACAATGTACGCCAAGTGTGGGAACCTTGAAGACTGTAATCTCATCTTTAGAAGGATGCCTGAAAGAGACGTTATTGCCTGGAATTCAATCATATCAGGTTATTCTCAGAACGGACGAGGAATTGAGGCCCTCAACCTCTTTGAAGAGATGCAGTCGGAAGGCATAAAACCAGACCATGTCACTTTCATTAATGCCCTCTGTGCTTGTAGCCACATTGGCTTAGTGGAGAAAGGTTGGAGTTATTTTAGATCAATGCAGAATGAGTATGGTTTGTTACCTAAAATTGACCATTATTCTTGCATGGTAGACATGCTTACCCGTGCAGGGAAGTTTGAGGAAGCTACAGACTTTATTGAATCAGTTCCTATAGATCATGGGACATGTCTGTGGCGCATTGTGTTGGGATCTTGTCGAAATAAGAAGAATTTTCTTTATGGAGCCTATGCAGGGGAGAGGTTGATGGAGTTGGGCTCAAAGGATTCTTCTGCTTACATTTTGTTGTCGAATATATATGCTTCATGGAACCGTTGGGATGATGTCGAGCGTGTTCGAAGATTGATGAAGCTTCGAGGGGTGAACAAGGAACCAGGATGTAGTTGGATAGAAATCAAGAGTAGGGTTCATGTTTTTGTTGTAGGGGAACTTCTTCATCCAGATATTAAGGATATATATGTTGGGTTGAGATGGCTAACTAAACACATGAAGGTAGAAGGATATTGTGCAGATACTGGAGTAGCAACTTATGGTCATTCAAAGGGAGAAGATGTAAAATATTTCATTGAAGAGGAATTGCCGATGATTGCATCTGCTTCTTGATATTTTCAAAAGATGGAGGTTCTTTTCTTTATTATCATTACCATTATAATTAATCTTATTTCAATTATTTGAGATTGGGTATTACATGAAGTGTCAATACTAATTTAGCTCATTAGACTTATTACAAAAGAAAGAGCAAAGGCCCAAGGTAAAAGTTTATGAACAAGAGCCTATTTCAAAATCCTATGTTAAGGCCCATTATTTAAATTTAATGTCATGTTCTTATTTTTTATATTTTTTAAGTCATTGTAAATATGTATAGTAGGTCACCTTAATGAAGAGCATAAAAAATGAAAAGAAATTTGTATTGACATTCTCCTTCTCTTTTAATTGGCCCACCCTGCTTTTCCCCATAAATTTTTTCTACTTTTTTGTTTGAAATGAGGGTAGTTAGTTGCCTATAAATACTAGTTGAAATGCAATGAAATTTTCAGTGCTGAATGAAATCATTTGAGTGAATACTAGCTCTTCTCTTCTGCTTATGACTTTATGGCTTTAAGAGTATCTTTATTTTTTTTTGGTAATATAAGGCAGTTATCATTTGTGTTTAAGTTTAGTTGGTCTCCTCTTAAATATCTATTCCAAATCCTTCTAACATATTTTTTTACATCCTAAGCCTCCTCTAAGATCAATCATCACCTAACACAAGCCTCACGACCACTCAAAAACCTCTACTATAGCTCTTGGCCAACTAGGTAAGATTAAAACTTAGTATTGTTCCCTAGTCCTCCACACATACTTAAACTCCATAAAACTTAACCATCTACTATATATATATATATATATCATAGGTTTACATCATTGGTTAATATTTCATTGTCCTTGTTAGCTATTTACTTCATTTAAAACTCATTTCCTAAATAGATCTTCAAAATTAGCCCAAATTTATCCAAGCTTGGAATTAGTTGAGATAAACCCAAATTTATCCAAGCAGAATTCAAGTTGGTTGGTTGAAGTGGAGGAATGCGTCGGGCTTGTTGTGTGATAGAAAAATCCCCCTCAAACTTAAGGAAATTTTATATAAGAAGGTGGTGAGACATGCAATGCTTTATGGTGCCAAATGTTGGCCATTAAAAAAGAAGCATAATACTAAGTGTTGCAGAGATGAGGATGCTTAGGTGGATGAGTGGTTTTACCCTTAGAGATAGGTTACGAAATGAGCATATACGTGAAAAGGTTGGAGTAGCTCTAGTGGAAGATAAGATTAGAGAGAGTCCACTTAGATGGTTTGGTCACATTAAATGGAGGCCTTCTGATGATCCGATTACGAAAGGTGAGGTATTAGATTTGACTTATTTTAAGAAAGGTAGAGGTAGATCTAAAAAAACTTGGTTATAAAATATTAGAAATGATTTTTCTTTGATAGATTTAAATGAGAATTTGACTTTTAACAGGACAATGGTGAAAAAGGATTTATGTAGCCAACCCCATGTAGTGGGACAAAGGCTTGATAATGATGATGTTGTTGTTGTTGTAAGCTACAATCGAGGTCAATTCTACATCCTGGTTATAAACATCAAAGAGGAATAGACTATTAGTTAGAAATTAATGTGGGAGTTTGATGGCTATATAGGACTTCATAAATCTCATTTAATATTGATAAAGCGTGCATTGATATCATCCATAATCAGCATTTCTGTATACATTCTTGAAATAAAAATTCTTATTTGTATAACCCGTAAATAATATATCTCTTCATATAATATACAAGCTTAGCTGATGTTTCATATCAAGTGGTTGGAAGTTATGATGAGAACTGATATAATCTCAATCTTTTACATGATGATGATTAAATATTTTGAGAAATCATCCTACGAAGGGGACTTAACCTTTTTGTTTGCTTGCATCTCTTTTCTTTCATATATGAGCATGATTGATGTTCATCCATGATAGTGTAATTCTTCATTGATTATATAATTTTATCCAAGCTCCTTTTTTGTGCCAAGGAGGCTCATGAATAATTCTTTTATAAATATTATCTTCCCAAACCTTGAGTTGTGGCATTAAATAATGAGAAAAACCTATCAAGGATGTTTGACTTATTCAAGATTATTTATAACAACAACAACAACAACAACATCAAGCCTTTATCCCACTACGTGGGGTCGGCTACATGAATCCTTTTTCTCCATTGTGTCCTATTAAAAGTCAAATTCTCGTTTAAATCTAATAAAGAAAGGTCAAGGTTATTTATAAGAATAAAAAAATAAAAAAAAAATAAAAAATAAAGATTGTTTGTCGGAATATTGATTAATGATGTTAACTTATGTGGATGAAATTGAGATAAACCCACCAAGGATATTTGACTTACATAAGATTATTTGTTAGAGTGTTGCTTGATTAAGTCAACCTGTGTGAATGAGGTTGTGAGAAATTCTTTAATGATTTTTGACAAAGTGTTGCTCAATGACATTAACATTTATGAAAGATGTTGAGAGAAATTTATCGTGGATGCTTGACATATTCAAGATTGTTTGTTAGAGTGTTGTTCGATGATGTTAACTTGCGTGAAATAGATTGAGAGAAATGCACCAAGGATATTTGACATATCTAAGATTGTTTGGTATTATATGATGGTGTTATCCTATGCAAAGAGGTTGAGAAAAATCCATCAAAGATGATTGACCTATTTAAGGTTATTCGTTAGAGTGTTGATCAATGATGTTAATATGTGTGAAAGAGATCGAGAGGAATCTACCAAAGATGTTTTACATGTTCAAGGTTATTTATTAAGTGTTGTTTGATGACCTTAACAAATATAGAAGTGGTCAAATTGAATCCCAATAGGATTGATTGTACATTGATTGGGAGGGGGTGAAAGCCATATGTATCTCAAATCGAAGGTAAAAATTGGTCTGTCTTTAGACTATTATTTTCCTTTCAAGATCATAGCTATGGCCTTGTCCAGGGAGTAAAGGTCTAGTTGAGGATTATGTGTAGAGTTTAAAATCCACTTGAGAAATTTTTTTAAAAAAATTGTCTCATATATTGGAAGCTTATATAAAGATGGTTGTTATCAAGGTTGCCTTGGATAGATATAAAATATTAGATGAAATGACTTGCTTATCTATAAACAAACCCATGAATATCTTTTCGAGCTTGCCCACCAATTTTGATCTACTTTTCGTGAAATTGATACAATAATAAATAATAAAATGGAGGTATTTTTTAATTACAACATGTATAGGGTGTTATCTATTTGATGTTATAATTGAAGTTTCCCCATGTTTTACTTCTTTTTAAAACTAACTTAATTGTAGATGACAAAATAACTGACTTATTATAATCATTTATTGGACATTGATGTGAATGACCTTTCATGGTTATAGCATGTGTTCCCCCATTCTAAAATTATTTCTTAAAGATGACGCCAAACTGTTGGACACAGAGCTTTCATTGTACTAGCATGATAGAGATTTTAACATATTAGCTTTGTATAAAGATCTAGCACACACAAATAAGAGTAGGTTATAAGTGACATTAAAATTTTTACATTGAAAGCTCGAAAATGGAAAATATGGGACCTAGCCCAGCTATAATGCTTCCACTAATGTTTGTTATTTGTTATAAATGATATCCTTTCCTGTGGTTGGAAAGGTGTTGATACAATATAATTCACATAAGCTATACATAATAATGGAAGTTGGAAGTTTATCTTGTTGTATAAGAGTTATCTTCAAGAGATTATTTATGATATGTTTGGTTATAATCCTTTAAGAGGGGAGACTAGAGACCATAGAGTCTAACATAAATCCTAATGGTAATGTTGGGAGTAAAAGTTGATATCGATAGCATGCATTGATCTTATAGCTGATGATGCTTGCTGACATTCTTAGCATTGATAAGTTTTGAAATTAGTGGCCATCAATATAGCTAGTTGACGATATACATGGGAATATAGTCAAGTGATAATGGTCAGAGGATCGTAGTCGAGCGGTAGTAGTCGGCGGACCATGGTCAAGTAATGGAGATTAGAGGAATGTAGTTGAAAGATGGTGGTCGGTGCATGAACTATAGTCAGGTGTTAGTGGTCGTTGAATTGTAGTTGGGTGATGATGTATGGAGAACAGTACTTGAATGACGATGGTTAAAGAATCATAGTCAAGCGATAGAGTTTAGATGACCTTAGTCAGTTGAAAAAGTTTGGAGGGCCTTAATTGAGCAATGGTGGTTAGTAGATAATAGTCGAGCTACTATGATTGATGTACTATAGTTATGTGATAGTAGTTGAAGGATTGTAGTCATGTCATAGTGGTTGAAGGACTGTAGTCATGTGATAGTGGTCTAACGATCATAATTAGACAATAATGGTTAAATGACTATAATCAGATAATAGCAGTCAAATGATCATGATTGGGCAATAAAGTTAGGAGATAGTGGTAAAGGAGTATAGTTGGGTGATGGTTGTCAGAGAATCTTATGTTGCAATTCTGGACTCGTCTTGTGATTTTGATGATAAAAAATATTATTAATTTATCTATCATGTTTTCTCCTATTTTTATTATTGGATTTTTTATTTTCATGCACTAACATTTCAGGTCCATCGCATACCTTGCAAAGTGATCTACTCAAGACTGGGTAGAATATGTTTATATTTCTTAAGAGTTTGTATTTTTCATTTACTTAATTTTTTTCTTATATTTCTTGAGTCAAAGTCTTGTTTAAGGTAGATGCTAAATTTTGTGACCATGCACACACACAAGGGAGTAAGAAAATAATTTTTACATTTTTTAAATAATTGTACTGTATGATTCAAATCATACTATACAATCATTTGTTTTTGAAATGACATAAAATAACTAATATTTTAATTAATTTTCTTTGAACCAATCTATTGTATGATCAAGATCATACTGTACGATTTGCTCAAAGCATAAATCCAAACCGCCAATCAAAATTAAGTTTTTAAATTTTAATTTTTGAACTAATCATGTTATATGATCCCATTCGTGCAGTATGATATTTGAAAACTTACTTGAATTAATCTTCGTTATTGGTTAATCAAATCAAGGTTTAATAAATATTGTAAATAAAATGTACTATATAAATTATACTGGACGATCTATAGAGATGAAATCCGATCATCCTGGATATCATATTAGACGAAACTTTGATTTTTGAACTAATAACACAACACAATGTCAATGATACTGATCGATTTATAAAGACAATTTTTAATTGTTCCATTGATTGTCCTATACAAACATAAAGAAATTGAATTAATCATAGTGTACGATTTGCACACAATGTCAATGATACTGATCGATTTATAAAGACAAATTTTAATTGTTCCAGTGATTGTCCTATACAAACATAAAGAATTGAATTAATCATACTGTACGATCTTCAGATCGTACTATATGATTGATACACATAAATTGAATAGTTTGTCTAATGACTGTTCCATCGTACTGAACAAACCCAATTTTTGAACTAATCATATTGTACTATCCTTGATCGTACTGTATGAACAATGACGACCAAATTGAAAAATTAGATTTTTTTTTTGAATCCTTATTTAAATACTTTCTTAAGAGACTCTTTGAGAATCTTTGGTTGTTGTGTTTTATGGAGAGAGATCTTGGAGAGTTTTAGAAAGGATAAAGGAGAGGTGTGTGAGGGGATTCCACGCAATTGCTCTGGGTAAAGCTTCTATCTTATTTGGTTTGGTGGCTATGGGAAGAAGAACTTCAAGGCCAAAGATCATTGAGGTTCTCTGCCTTCACCAGAAGGGTAAAAAGGAGTGCATATTCTCTACCGCACCAGATTGGTGAAAAGATTATTAGGGCTTCTTCGCCTAGCTGTGGGGGATAAAAGAGAGACACTATAGTTTTTAGTGCAATACTCGGAGAGGAGAAATTCATGGAGTGGATATAAGTCAAGGTTACACACTTTTATTTTTGCATTTTAGTTTTCTGTGAATTTATTTTTCTTGAAACATTCATGTTGAGAATGTTATGGTTGGTAGTAGATTAATTCGATTGAATTAACATCATCATTATGATTGTTATTACGATTATAAGCTTCCGAATTGGGTGATTTAATTTCACTGAAAATATAAAAAAAATATTTTTTTTTGTTAAAGATAATTTTTAAAACCTCAATTCACCCCCTCTTTTGGTGTATCGTGGACAGTTCAACGAGGTTTAACACCCTACATTAAACTTTCAATTGGTATTAGAGTGGGTCTTGAATTGTAGATTTAAAAATCTTTAAGAAAAGATCAAATGAGACAATTTGGCAATAGGAATACCGCATGTGATTTTTGAAAATTTTGCATGTCTACTTTTCTTTAGCCTATTGATTTTCACATGTGGTTGATGGTAAAGGAAGGGTATGATACACCATTTAGATTAATTAATGGCATCAAAGTTGAAATACCCTTTACTGAATGGAACAAAGAGGATAGAGAATATGTACAACTGAATGCTAAATATTTAAATTGCTTTTTCTATGCTCTTAAATCTAAAGGCTATATGAGAGTATCCACATGTACTATTGAAAAAGAAATTTGGGATAGGCTTTGCATTACATGTGATGGTGCTAGTGAGGTGAAATAATTTAAATTGAATATTTCATTGCATGACTACGAACTTTTTCGAATGAAACCTAATGAGAGTATATCAAACATATACAATATGTTCATCTAGATAATGACATCCCTGTATGTTTTAGATAGAGAACTTTTAAATTCTGAAATGGTTAACAAAATTCTTCGATGTCTATCTTGTAATTATAATGCTAAGGTTATTGATATTTATGAATCAAAATATCTTAATGTTTATTCTATAGATAACTTGCTATGCTGACTTATTGCCTACGAGCAAGGTGTGAGTCAGAGATTGTAGGATGCAGTATATAAGAGAAAAAATAAAGTGGCGGGACTTAAAGCAAATGAATCGGAAAGTGACAGCTATGCAGCTGAGGATGATGATGACATAGCACTGATAACATGTCAATTTAAAAAGTTTCTTAAAAGAAAACAAAGGTTTTATCAGCAATGGAACAAAAATAAACCAAATAGAAATTTCAAAGCATCATCTGATACTATTTACTTTGAATGCAGGAAATTAGGCCACTTAAGAACATATTGTCCCAATTTAAAAGCTCACCCAATCAAGAAGAAAGGGTGAGGAAAAGACTAAAGTCAAAAGGGTTCCAATGGATGTAAGAAGCATTTTGGGTAGATTCCGCTTCAAACTCATTAGAACCAGAAGTGGAGGAGGATGTAACCAATTTATGCCTTATGACAGATAATATTCTTGATCATTCTGATCAAGAGGAGGTATGTGAGCTTTCATATGATGAATTATTTAAAAGCTTTGAAAATATTCATGATGCATATAGACAGCTTAAAAAAATGTATGCTAGTTTAAATTTTTAATTTTCAAGCTTGCAAAAAGAGCATGATAGCCTTAGAGTTGAATACAATGCATTAGATAAAGAACATGTCTTTACTTGATGAATTTGATGCACTAAACAAGAAGCATCTTGAGTTAATCCAAGCACATGAATCCTTGAAATCCAAGCATCTTGTGTTAGAAGATTTATATAAATAGTTAGAAGCACTTGCATTTGAACTAGATCAAAATGAGCATGCATTAAAACGTGAAGTTAAAAGTTTTGAAAGTTTTAATGAGTTCCTAAGAACAAAAATTCATTCACTTCAAAATAACAGACCACCACCTACACTAGCATAATGGACTAATCCCAAAATACATCATGCATCACCCCATACCCCTAGGAAGAGGCACAACACCCCATATAGATTGGTAAAACCATTCCCATGTGTTAGGTGCTATTATTCTGGCATGTTAGGTCACATAGCCCACACGTACACAGTACATCGTAGAACATATCTAGCATGGAGGCTAAAATCATTTGCAGCACAGTATAGTACACATGCAAATTATTCATTCAAGCATAAGGTAGATCCCAAATTCACTTGGTTTCCCAAATCTAGTCTTTGATTAACATTATATGGGTGCTCTCACAAAAGACCTAGTGAGAGCATTCGATACCTGGACAACGTATGCTCACAACATATGACTGAAGATATGAAGCAAGTCATCTTGTTGGAGACCATGGTAGGAGGCAAAGTTACACTGTGAGACAATACTTCCAGAAAAGTAGTATGTTCAGGTATGATTGGTAATTCCAAAAATTTTATTATTGAGAATGTTTTACTAGTATATGGGCTAAAATATAACTTACATAGCATTAGCCTTATTATGTTGCCTTAAATATTTCAAGGAAAGAAAAGGATTCGATAGAGTAGATCAGGTCTAGAAGAGGATTCTCGGAGCTTGGAATATAAGGTACTAATTTTGTAATCCAATTTATTTTTTCTAATATATAGACATTTTTTTGGGTTATGTATTTATGTTTTGATGAAATGAAAAGTGATTATACTGTTTTTACATTTCATAAAATCTAATAGCTTGGATTGTTGCTATCAATGGATGGGCTAATTCATTTTAGGTTTAAGTAAGTCCAATTCTTTCATTAGATCATAGGGCATTACATATAATGGCCTAATGGAGTAATGGAGTGAGCAGGTCAGATTTTGAAGATAAGTATCTTTTTTATTTTTATATTTATTCTATTGTAGTCATGAATGTATTAAATAAGAATAATTTAAAAGATATATGCATGACTAGTATAAACGATTCTTTTAGAAATGAAAAACATGTTTTAATGAAATACAAAAATGAAGGTTTGCTTCTGCTATATAATTTTTTTAATATGGATAATTATTAATGGTTATGGTAGATGCTTAACATATCTAAATGTACAATTCTTCCAAATTAAATTTTTGGGTGTCACAAATTCAAACTATGATTGGCCATGTTTGAACAATGCTCGAATACTAATATAACCATGTTCAAACATTGTTTGATCATTTCTTGAACACCTTTTAAATCTTTCTAGAACATTATTTGAATCTTATTCCAACAATCTTTGAATCATGCTTGAACCATGTTCAAACAATGATAAGCATGCTAGATTATGCTCGAGTCATACTCAAATCTTATTTGACATTACTAGTACAAGCTTGTACTATATTTTTTTTTTTAAAGAAAATTTAGGAGGGCCTGTGCGTTAAATAGATAAAAGTAACAGGTCATTATAAGATCATAAGCTCGCTAAAAGGACAATAATTGAAATAAAACCTAAAGAACTTTGGATCCTACCTAATACAATGAAGAGAATAAAATTGAAATCAAAAGAACCAAACAATCACAACAAAACAACAGCAACAATAAGATCAACACATATTGGCCAACCAAAAGAGCACAAGCCACGAAGAGCATACTGATCAACCTAATATCTGAACTGATTAAGGCAATGAACACACAAACAAGCAACAAGAATCATAATAAAAGAGAGCAGGATTGTATAGAAGCCCCACTCAAACTACACCCCATACAACTAACATAAAATGAACAACAACCACACACAATCAGCCACCTGACAACACTATAAGGCCAAAAACAAACCCCTCCACAACAAATCATAACAACACCAACCAACAAAAAAATCGAAGACCACCAAAACAGCCAACCAGCCAATGAAGTAAAAAAGAAAAAGAATAACCGGGCTCAGTACTTATCTCATGGATTTACATCAATGACACTTGCAACCACGAAAGAAAGAGAGATTAATGACATGACTAACATCTAATCTATACAAAGAGAGCAGAATAGTAGAGAAGCCCCACTCAAACTACACCCCATACAACTAACATAAAATGAACAACAACCACACACAACCGGCCACCCGACAACACTATAAGACCAAAAACAAACCCCTCAACAGCAAATCACAACAACACCAACCAACAAAAAAATCGAAGACCACCAAAACAGCCAACCAGCCAATGAAGTAAAAAAGAAAAAGAACAACCGGGCTCAGTACTTATCTCATGGATTTGCATCAATGACGCTTGCCACCACGAAAGAAAGAGAGATCAATGACATGACTAACATCTAATATATACAAAGAGAGCAGGATAGTAGAGAAGCCCCACTCAAACTACACCCCATACAACTAACAGAAAATGAACAACAACCACACACAACCGGCCACTCGACAACACTATAAGGCCAAAAACAAACCCCTCCACAACAAATCACAACAACACCAACCAACAACAAAATCGAAGACCACCAAAATAGCCAACCAACCAACGAAGTAAAAAAAGAAAAAGAACAACCGGGCTCAGTACTTATCTCATGGATTTGCATCGATGATGCTTGCCAGCACGAAAGAAAGAGAGATCAATGACACGACTAACATCCAATCTATACAAATCATGCATGGCCTCAATGCAGAACACCCCCCCCCCCCCCCCCCCAGACCATCATGTTGTCTGCAACAGTGAAATCCGGAGATTCATTAAGCCAATCATATGTCGCACAAATAGACTCCCCCGATCTCAGAAAATAAATTGCAGGCTTAAGAACAATTTTGGTGAGAATTAATCAAGTAGGGACATTCAACAGAGTTTCGCAAACCTACCAATCCCCTTAACATGAGGAGGAATAACCTAGTACACCCATGATCCAAAGGGCAATCAGAATATCCAAAATTCACCAAAGCAATTATTAGCCATCAACACATGTTATGGACAAATCCCGCCTATCTACTCGTACAATTCGACAACCCTCTAGATATGAGTCAAAGCAATAATACAATCCTCCACCACACCATCTCTAATCAAAATTAACATCCCATTGTCCCAAGGATAGCCACATTAGGAGAAAAAAAATCATCAATATTATGGAAATCATCATCACATTGATCCTCAGTCAATGCAGCCTTATTTTCTTGCCCCCCAACATTAAGTATAGAAGGATCACAACGCATCAACCATAAGAAGCACAATTGATATATCTAGTGGAACAACAACAATCACATTGATCCACTTCAACCAAAGGGGATTATCTCTAGCCTTTTGTAAAGAATGAGCACACCAACAAAGCCCCGGCCTCTGCAAGAGGGGAAAACACACCAAAATTAGAAATAAAATCGGGATAAACGTGTTTTTAAATGATCCAAAGATTTACAATGAAAGCAATACGAGAGAAACCCTTCCATCTTCATAGATTGAATGTAACCCACAGATCAGACCAAACCTCACTTGATTAGGATAATGTTTAATAATATCTAACTCAACAAGTATACAATCCACCAAGGGTCTAGTACCATTAATAGTTGCATTATTGGTTCTCAAGGGTCTAGCAAACGAAGAGACCCTAAACCCTAGTAGATTTTTTTTTTTTTGGGGGGGGGGGGAGATGTCAGCAAAGATTGGGAAACAACACCCAAATGAGAATAATATGAGATTCAACATTAACATCGAAGTGTGGATACCACTTAAAGAGCTATATGAAATAGTTGTTGCCGAAATAAGAATGGTGGGAAAACACCTGACAATAATCCAAATCATTTCTTAGTTTAATCAAAATATTTTTTGAAAAAATTCACGAATCATATCAAGCAGTGGACGATGACCAGGAAACTTCCCAACTAAAGAAAATTCGAAGGGAGCGACAAGAGAGCACATTTCTTCATCTAAAATCATAAAAGCCGGCAAACCATGGAAGGAAGAGAGTTTGAGCTGAGGAAACGCTAGCGAAGCCGACTCCCCGGACAAAACCTCTCTAAAAGACCGTGAGACGTCAATAAATATGGGGTCACTCAAGCGATGAGTGGCCATGCCAGCTTTAAGGAGGAAACTAGAGAGAAAAAACAAGATTACGGAAGACGAAGAGAGATTACCCGACCGAATGAACAACCGAGAGCGGACGAAGAAACGCTAGATATCGTGCAGAAATGAGAACTGAGCGAATTGTTAAATTGCAAGCTTGTACCGTTCTTGAACTTTCTTCGAACAATACTTGAATCTTGATAAAAAATTGCTTGAACATTTCTTGAATGATGTTCAAACCTTCTTCATATCTAATTAAAGCAGTTTTTGAATCTTTCTTAAACCATATTCAATCATTGTTTGAACATTATTTGACCAAAGCTCAAAATAAGGTTCTAACATATTTGTAGTAGATAATGTGGTGTCTAGTATCATTTTGGGTTCAGAATTTAGAATGAGAACAATGTATTCAAATGTAAATAACAAAATGAATAATGTCACTAATCTTGAATTGATGATTAAAAAAAAAAATAATGTCATTGCCATTAAACTTTATCTAAGATCGATCATGCATGCTCATTTATCGCTTCAGAAAATGCTAGAAAAAAAAGAGTAATCAAACATCTTCTTATTCAAAAATTCACTTTAATCAAGAAAAAAATTAAATCTATTTGTATATTAATTAAAATAATTTATTTAAAAAGAACTTTTCACATATTTTATTAGGAAAACAAACATTCACCATATTTTCATCAATTACAAAGTGTAAAGTCAAATTTTTCATCTAAAGTTTCGTTTGAAATAGATTTATTGTTATTTTTAAAAATATTTTTTATATTAAATTATTACTTTAAAAATAATAAAAAAATGATCCCGAACAAAATGTGACATCATATATTAACTTCATAAAATCGTGTAGTCCGCTGTGGCGGTTTTAGTTTTCCACGCCAAAGTCACAACCATGTGGCGCGAAACAACGTACCGCTTCTAGACAGTCAACACGCAGCGCGTGCGGACATTCGTCGACGCCTCCTGCTCCGATCTCCTCCGCATCGTAGTTTCCATACGTCCTATAACGCACACCGTTTGATCATCAGAATACTGTCATCTACCGTCCGCGCGTCGGTGGCTTTGTTCAAATGGATGGAATTATGCGGGACTACTTGTCAACCGACCAAGGCTACACGAATCTTATTGCAACTCTAAAGCTCGATCAACCTCCATTTTTTTTCTTGCCACGCACCAGTGGTGGACAGGTGACTGTTCTTTTGGTGGGCCGTGTGGGTTTTTTGTTTGCCTTTTCTCGCCTGAATTAATTTGTAGGTAGTTGTAGTGAACGAAGGAAGTTTGAAGGAAAAAAAAAAGAGTTCTTTTTTTAGGAGAAAAAGGTTACCTTTTCTCTTCCCCAAGTTTTATTCCCGCTTTTGTCGATTCCTTACCGATCACCCATTTCTTCTTCTGTCTTTTAGGGTTTTCAGATCTCTGCGTGTTGTTTCTTAGGTTTTGGCCGCGGAGGATTAGTTTTTTGTGATGGCGAACATCGACATAGAAGGGATATTGAAGGAGCTGCCGAGCGATGGTAGGATACCGAAGACGAAGATCGTGTGTACGCTGGGGCCGGCTTCGAGGTCGGTGCCGATGCTGGAGAAGTTGTTGAGGGCAGGAATGAATGTGGCGAGATTCAATTTCTCTCATGGTTCGCATGAGTATCACCAGGAGACGCTGGAGAACCTCAAGATCGCCATGCAGAATACTCAGATTCTCTGCGCCGTCATGCTCGACACCAAGGTCTGTTTTTATCCGCGAGATAATTTTGGGTTTTGGTTTTTGTATTTTTGTTTTTTTTGTTTTTGGGACTTGTTGTTTTTTTTGTTTTTGGGACTTGTTGTTTTACCATATGTTGCAGCTTTTACTTTCATGATTTCTTTGCGAATGAATAATCTGATGATTTAGGTTGTGTGAATTTAGAAAATTATATTAGATTGTTGAATTTTATGGTTTTTGGTTGAAATGTGAATTCAATGATATTCAATATATCACAAGTAGCAAGAGAACTATATATATAAGACTTGGGTGTATGCCCCATATTAATGTTGGAAGTTATATTGGTTACTGAGTTTCTAAGTGATTATTTTCGTGAACCTTCTTGAGCATTTGAAATTATTCTTCTCTGGTACTTTATCATTGTTGCAAGACATATATTCACTCATTGCCAATTTTTAAGTAAAAGTATGAACAATAAGAAATCAATTAGAGTATGATTATCAAGTCATAAAAGGTAAGAATGCAATATTTCAAGTGTGCTGGTGTTGTCGTGCACACAATCACCAAATGACTATGCCAGACCAAATTTAGACAACAAGGAAAATAAGATAGTTTTTTGCACGGTGCTAAATATTATAAACATGTTTTAGTAATTAAAATTATTTACTTAAAGTTCATAAAAGTTTCTAATTGAAGATGAAGCAACTATATTAAAACTAAAAAAATGATGAAAGTATGTGTTTACAAAGCAATATCTTTTTTGCATAAATACATTTGAAAAGTTAAACTAAAATAAAGAACGTAGAGTATTTAATTAAATTAAAAATTGCATATACTTTCAACATTGTAGGATGTTGAAGGGTCACAAAAAAATTCGATCATTGAGTTACCAAATATTAAATTTGGCTAAAATCTATTACTTTTGATGTAAAAATAATTTAAAAACTTCACTCCTTCGGAAAAACTATTTAATAGTCGGTAAAATCTGAAATCTTAGAAGAAAAATAGTGATGAAATATAAAATTTTAGCAACAATTAGGATTTTTTATACTACAAGAACAATTTTGACACATGCCAGGCTTGACAAAACTTCAATCATGTGCATACTAACCACTAAAAATTTAAAAACTCAAACTAAGATAGAAATAATACAAAAGGATGATATAGGCCTTATTATCAATACAAGGAGATTAACCATAGAAGTAGTTGTTAAGACTTGTGAAGTGCTTAAAGAATATAAAATTGTAATTTTTATTTCAATGCTTAATGTTCTATGAATTTGACAAGCATTAGAGGTCCTATATATAACTCAAAAAAATGTTAATATATTAATTTTTCCTAGTCCATCAAACTCTGTTAAAATATAATAAGTTTTATGAATTCAAGGGCATGGGCGTCATGATTCCAATGCAAGGGAAAAATCCATGTACTATTAATATTGGGTTGAAGATGTCGAAGACAAGAAGAGGTGTAGTGGGAAAGATGAATTGATTTCTATATATCTTGCAAAATTAGAGCAATATAAAGAAGGAAACTAGGAGAAAAGCTGTATAAGAAAGATTATTATAGTCTTGGGAATATGCCATTTATTGTGATAATCTTGAGAGAAGAGTTGGAAGCTGCCTGCATGCTTCTTTCCCATGAACTATAGTATTGCTTTCAATTATGCATAATTCTATTATGCTTAGAAAACTTAGCTCTGATGAGTTAAATGTTTGTCACACAAATTTGAATTAAATGTTGTGCTTTCTACAAAATAATTTTGGAATCATCACAAATAAATATGTTATCTTATGACACAAGAAATATATAATATCCACTGTTAATAGTGTATACAATCCTTATATATAAGTTAGCTTTTAGAACAAGATGAATATATCCATCTGGTAAGACACTAAATTTGAATGTGCAATAAAGGGGGGGGGGGGGGGAAACTAATGGAGGGGGAGAAATCTAGGGTACCGACAGCATGTTCATGAAATAAATTCAAATTAAATACATGAAAATCTAGAATACTACCTGAACTTCCCATAATTTTTAATTGATAAGTATTTATCCCAATGCAACAACAACACCATCAAGTCTTTATCCCACTACGTGAGTTCAGCTATATTAATCATTTTTCTTTTTGCGTCCTGTTAAAAGTCAAATTCTCATTTAAATCTAAAAAATAAAGGTCATTTCTAATATTTTTCTAACCAAGTCTTTTTAGATCTACCTCCATCTTTCTTAAAATAAGCAAAATCTAATACATCTACTTTTCTAACCGAGTCATTGGAAGGCCGTAATTTTATGTGACCAAACCATCTAAGGCGACTCTCTCTATCTTATCTTCCACTGGAGCTACTCCATCCTTTTCACGTATATGCTCATTTTATATCATGTCCCTAAGAATAAAGCCACTCATCCACTTGAGCATCCTCATCTCTGAAACATTTAACTTAATATTATACTTCTCTTTTAATGGCCAACATTCTGCACTATAAAGCATTGCAGGTCTCACCACCATCTTATAGAATTCTCTCTTAAGTTTGAGTGGGATTTTTCTATCACAGAACAAGCCATATGCATTCCTCCACTTCAACCATCCAACTTGAATTATGCTAATAATATCCCCATCTATTTCACCATCATTCTAAACAATAAACCCAAGATATCTAAAACATGTACTCTTATTAATGACTTGATCGCTTAAAGTCACAAATCCCCACTAGATCTATTATTATTAAAATTTCACTCCATATGTTCAGATTTAGATCTACTCAATCAAAAATCTTTACTCTAAGGTTGACCTCCATAATTGATGCAATAATTTTTTATCATTTTATGTCTTTTTTTTTTCTTCCTTATGTTTAGATCCTATGTAAGTTTATTTTGTATGGCCCTAAAACATATCCTATGTAAGTTTATTTTGTATGGCCCTATGATGGAAAACAACGCTTGATCATGTTTGGGTTCGATGCTCTTAAGTAGGTTCATTCCATTGGTCCTCCACTTGTGTTTCTAACTCTCTATCTTGTATGGCTTCTTTGAATTTCCCTAATGACTATTTGAATTCCCTGCTACTATTTGGTTTTCCCATGTGGCTGTTTGGTTTCCCCATGTGGCTGCTCGGTTTCCATGTTGTTTTCTTGGTTTCCCTGCTGCTGGATGCTCAGTTTCCCTGTTGTTTTCTTGGCTTCCCTACTGTTGTCTGGTCGGCTTCTTCCCCTTGCTGATCCCTTTGTTGTTTGCTTTGACTTCTCCATGAATAGGCTGATTTGGTGTGTTTTAATGGTTGTTTTGGTGGCACATTTATGTGGTACAGTAAATACCCTCCCCCCTTCTTTCTCCTTTAAATTGGGGCTAAATTCCTTTGTGAAAAAAAGTTTTGGTGGGTGTGATCATGTAAAAAATCTGAGGGTTTTCTTAGCTTGTGAGATATTCTCCCTATCTTCTAATACTTTGTCTCAAAGTTCTTTCTACTTCTCCCCACGGTTTTCATTCCATTTGTATCTTTCTTCTCTAAGCTATTATAAGAACCAGAGGGTTTCTTATAAGCTTTCGAGCTGTCTTCTAGCTTCCCTCTACTAATTCGTCTTGAACTTCTTTGTACTTCTTCTCTCCACGGTTTTCATTTCATATGTATCTTTATTCTCTAAACTATTATGAATAGTAAGTGGTGTGTTCAGTTGTAAATCCTTTGAGCACATTCTCTATTTTTGTGATTTGTATGTGAGGTGACCTTACAAGGTTGTTCTAAGGGCATTTTAATATAGTTGTTCGGTTATTTTTTTGTGTCTTTCTAACAATTTTCTAAGTTTAGTTTCCTATTTAGTTTCCATATTCATGTTTGTTTATACTATATTGAAAGGGAGTGTTATCATTTGCATTCTTAGTGTTCTCCTACTTGGCTTAAGAACTTACGGTTGCATCAATTTGGTATCAGAGTCTTAGGTTGCATCAATAATTCAAGTTTACCTTCAACTCCCTCTCTAGTCTTATCAGCAAGAATATCATTAGCAAAAAACATACACCAAGGTACAACCTCTTGCAAATGTCTAGTGAGAACATCCATGACTAAAGCAAAAAGATATGGGCTTAAGGCTGAATCTTGATGTAATCCAACAAAAACAAGAAAATACTTGATATTTTTGTTAATTTCATAAAGGTCCCTGCAGAAAGCTTTTTAGGATTCAGACTTATGATTACCTTATCATCTGGTTTGAATTCCACATGCCTCGTGTTCACATTAGTAGTGGACTTCTAATTTTCATAATTAGTCATTAGCTTTATGGGAGTCTCTTCATCTAAATATAACAAAATATGCAAATAATGTAGATGGTAGAAAACAAGTAATGAAGATACTAGAATGCCAAAATGCATCAAAAGGTATTTATTAATGATTTATAACGTAATCCTATATGATGAGATGATAAAATTTTTGAAAACATACAAACTATGCAAATGTGAAATGACTTTTTGGATTAACAATCTCCTCAAAGAGATACAACCAAAGAATTTAAATTTTAATAAAAATGATTATCTCAATTTAAAAGTTGACCAAATCTTAAAATTTAAAATTTTCTAATGGCTTTTGTTATTAACAAATTCTATTAAAATATTTATACAATTTCACTTTCTTCCTAAGTGCTTTTATGAATTTTTATATCAAGAAATTAGGAGCAACAAAAAAATCAAATTTATTTTGTTTGACAGATTTTTTTTTTTTTTAATTTTCATTAGGAGTTTAGTAAACTTGTGCAATGAATTTATTATTTTCAATAAGCATAATTTGTTTGCTCTGACATTCTATGGAGTCACTTCACCATTTTGGCCAATGGACTTTTCAGCTGCAAAAGCATAATTTGTTCAGCTTCATATGGAGTAGATTGATTTTCACATAGGAGCTCAATTTCATTTTTCTGATTAGATTCGAATTGTGTTGTTTAGGTTCAATTATGTTCTTAGTATTAAGTTTTGTTTCATTTCTTAAGTTTTTATTTGCAGCTTTGGGTCTTAAATAATCTCATGCCAAATTTTATCAAAGTATACTATTCTTGGTAGATACTTATTTTTTGACGGTGATCTTTTTTAGTGCTCAATAGTTTATGTGCATCCTCTCTTCACCATTTTTCATTGTAAACTAATAGCATTTGTGAGCTGTAAGGCAATGAACCAGCCTGAATGGCTCCTCGCTCCACCAACTCTTTTACTTGCCTCTTGATTTCATTAGTCTCCATATATCCTTTGATTTGGTAGTAGAATTTCTTCCAGCAGAGACAAACTCACTTTTTATTGCTCTCTAGGGAGGCAATTCCTTCACATCTCAGAATATCTCCAGGTATCTCTTTAAAGATTGGTTAATCACCTGATTTTTGCAAGTCTAAAAGAACTGAAATATAGAGAGCAGAACTTGGTTCTACTGTCTTCTCATGCAGGACTTGTACAAAACTAAGACAAACATTTGACATTTTTGGTTACCCATTGGGCACAAGATCAATAAACTCAGAAGGGAGAGGAGTTTTTCCAAATATGTACGGCATACCATCTCTAATAACACAAATTTTAATAATTTCCTATAATAAATAAAATCCTTTTCCCACAAGGATTTCCATAGAATAATATGATATAACTCTAACAAAACAATCTCAAAAGTGACTTTATCTATAAAATGCTTCATATTTGCAAACTTGAAGGTAAATTGTTGTGTAATCTTATATTCCACTGTTTTTTGAATTAGAATCTCTACATACAAGGGTTGAGATGCATGCGTGCCTCTTACTTGACCTTTTGCACCAATGCTTCTGCAACCAAGTTCTTGTAACTCCCAAGGTAAAATATAACTGTTATAACTGTCATCTTGGTTTGCATATTCAATAAAAAAGATTATCCTCCTTGGCTTCTTCTGCCTCTAGCTATTTTTTCATCAACACAATCTTATGTTTTGAGTTGTAACATCAATTTTCATGATCACCTTAACCGTAGTGGGCATGACTTGCTTCTAGTTATTTGTATCATTCTTAGTATAAGGTTAGGATAAAACTTCCAACTGTTTTGGTTGTTATGTTTCTTGAATTTTGAAAGAATATGATAAGACCTATTATTACTTTCTTTTTTGCCTATTTGTTTTCCTTGTCTTTGCTCGTAATTTTCTTTTTAATCAAGAGTTTCTTATCTTTTGTTCTAAACATGGGCTTATTATTTCTTTCTTTAATTTTATTGGCCTTGGAGCTAGCCTCTATAATTGTATTTATTGGAACGAGTTTCAGTTCTCGTTGAAGTCTCTCATGATTATACAGCATGCTTCTCTTCGTAAAAGCATCATCTCTTGCAAAGAGATATCCAAGGCAAAAACTTGTCCACGGAATTCAGTTGTATAATCTTTCACCGATTGCCTATACTTCTATCTCAGTTGTTGGTACCAGATCAACTTATCTACTTCATGGTCAATGGGTAAACCTGAGTCTTAATTGGTTTTTGAAATTAAACTCATAATTCTTTGACTGAGTTCCACCATATAAGAGCGTGTAAGGACATTTTGAAACATGCAAAGGCATTCTCATTTATGCATTACTATATTTATAGAAAGAACTATTTTCCCAACACGTCTAATTAGTTTTCTATCTCTCCATATCGATGACACCATGATAAGGTGGCTCCAACTTTTCATCCACCTTAAAGCGGGTTGTCTCCTTAATTAATTATGTTCATCTTTATCATCAAATGCCTTATCCCATTCATCGTCATCCTTTTCTTAAAGAAACATAGGAGCTTTTCAACGGCTAGTGGTAGCAGCATCCTTATGTTTTTTGAAGAGAATGTCTTTTGAATAGCCAAAAGCTCAATGAGATTGGGTGTCTCTTTCAAATTTAGTAAAACTAACCTTCTGATTCTCAAATGATGACTTGTTAACTTCTTATATTGTTGTCAGCTCTTCTATTTTTGTTGGATTTTGAATTGTGATTTTAGGTTTGACCATTACAACAAGAACTCTCTTACAAGTTGAAAATTAGTGCGTTGATATCAATTTATGTTCGATTATTCGTGATCCACCCATAGAAACTAGTACTAAGGGGTTGTTTGGTTTGAAGTAAAATGAGTGTAAAATATTCCAAATGCAGGGGTTTTGTGAATATTCATGTTTGGTTTGAAGTAAAACATATGTTTAATAAAATTTTAGTGTATTTGAAATTCATCTAGTTCAATTTTAGTTTAATTTTGGTGTATTTGGAATTCCTTCAATTGGGCGATTTTCATATACAACATAAATTCACTGCCATTGTCGTTGCTCGCCGCCACCATCACCACTTGCCTCCCTCCATCGTCCACCATTGCGGCAACCACTCTCACTTTCATCTTCAATCGTCATAGCCATTGCCACCCTCCTCCAGTTACTACCGCTTTCGTCGTCACCACCCGCCGTCATCCATTTCCCACCTCCTTTTGTTGCCGCCGCCTGCCTCTGGCCATCATTGCCACTCCACACCTACCGCCGCCGTTGCCAGCTGTCGCCACTTATTGCCTCCACCACAGGCCATTGCCGGGCACCACTGGCGACTAACGCAACCGCCACCGACCATTAACCACTACAATATTTAGACTTTACACTACATTGATTTTATTTCAAGTTAAAAAAAATAATCATATGCATTTATTTTATACTCATCCAAACAACTCTAAAACATTTCAAATACATTGCATTCCTTTTACGTTGCATTCATTTTTTCAACCAACCAAACAACCTCCAAGTTTTCTTAATGGATGAGATCACAAGAAAAGAGATTATTGGGTATCAGTTATGTGGAGTTTAAAATGTACTTAAAAGATTAAAATGCAGTCGATAGGACTACAATCTAATTTACCTCAGACAATAATTAATTTAACAACGGAATAATAAAAGTGATTATTACTTATTTACAATTAAAGTTTAAATTGGTCACTAAAGGGATTTGTAAGAACCAGCTAATCGAAAATGAGAGGAAAGAATTTGAATTAAACCTAGCAAACATTAGGAATTCTTACTATGTAGAGATTGCTTAAAGTCTACCTAAAGCTTAAGAGCTTTGATGGCTCGCTCATCTTGTAGAATTCCCTATTTGTATGGTCCTTTACTTCACCCCTTGCTTGAACCCTTCCTCACGGCTTAGCTTTGTGGTTTGGCGAAAATGAGAGGGAGAGTCTCTTGTAGAGAGATTAAGATGGGGAAAAAGAGAGTCCAGTTGTGAGGGAGAAGAAAGGTAGTTGGTGGAGACTAGGGTTTCTGAGAGAGGAATTCATTACTTGATTCATGATAAAAAAGAGCTACAATGGACCCCTATTTATAGCCATTGATGGTCAATTGAAAAAAAACAAAGAAAAATATATGATAATTGATAAATCCAGAAAAGATTTTTGTTCCATTCTATTAAAACTTACATACGTTTTAAATAATTTTAACCCTTTTTTATTATTGAAGGAGAGGGAATTTTGCAGAGAATCAACTTATTCCTGTGTTATTTCATGTAACAAATTTATCTCTATTCCCTATTTTAGAGAATTTGAATATTAACTTCATCTCTTAGCCATGATAGGGTTTGATCGTGGAACCATTTTTGTTCTTCTGAAAAAAAAATGCATAAAGGCTTGATGTTGTTGTCGGGAATGTTCTTTGGGTCTCTAATCCCATATGAAGGTGATGCAATCAAAAATTTGGGGAGGGACCCAAATTTTTTATCACAAAAAAAAGTACACAACTATACTCAAAAGGAGAGACAACTTAAAATTTTTAGAACAAACTCTTACATTTCATATAAAAAGAACACATAGAAACACAATATTAAAAGACACTTTTACATATAAAGACTCTTACAAGACACTTACAAATGACTCAAACAAGACAAACACCTAAAGTTGCATTTCTTTGAGAAGAATGATACAGGTGAGGTGGCACTTGCGGTGAGAAGAAAGATGTTAGAAGATCGAGAAGAAAGAGGAGAAGCTCGCAAGCTTTGCTAGAGGAGAGAAGAAGAAGAAGTGGACAAAGCTCGCAAGCTTTTCCATTTTAAACCCTCAGGTTTTTGATAGGAAGTGCTTGTATTCACAAGCAATCCTAACCCAAATCAAGTATCAAATAAAGAAAACTGCTGTCCACAGCAGGAAAACAGCCCAAACCAGAGAAAATCTGAGAGAAAACGTGGAGAAAAACTTGGAAAATAATGCAAACACTTTTATTTCAATAGAGGATTAAAAGCACTTGCAAGATACAACTTTCCTTCAATTCGAGAGGAAGGAAAAACTCTCCAACGATTCTCGGCAAAGCCAAGAGCCAAGAACACCAAACCTAGATCTCAAAATTATTTCAATTCAAGATTACCCTAATTCCCCTCATCTCCCTAATTAAACATGAAAGGAGGATAACAAAAGACTAATTACCCCTTCTAATTCAAATTCTCCCTCCCAAAATTTGAATTAACTCAAGTGCCCCCCCCCCCCCCCCCCCCGCACTTCCGCCCCTCCCCTCTGTTCCGCCTGGCTTCTGCCGGGTGTAGACCAGGACGTCCAGGACCGGTCCAGCCGGTCAGTGCCGGCCTAACATTACTTCCCTCCCAAAAACTCACCTTGTCCTCAAGGTGAAAGTCAGGGAACTGTTGCCTCACCATCTCATAGGGCTCCCAAGTGGCCTCGTAGTCTAGAAGATCCTTCCATTTGATCAAACATCTCTTTTTCCTTCTTGTCTGCCCTTACTCCTTCCAGCTCCATGGGTTCCATGACACCTCCCAATTTTCTGTCAAAGATGTTGGTAATCCACACTAGCTGCATGCTCCCCTAGTGCCTCTCCTCAGCTGGACACGTGGAACACTGGTGAATGGTAGCGGAGGGGGTAATTTCAGACGATAAGCCACCGCTCCAATCTTTCCCAAAATCTCATATGGGCCAAAGTACCTCAGGGCTAATTTCTCATTTCTTCCTGTGTGCCACTGATTTCTGCCTGTAAGGCCTTATCTTCAAGTAGACCTTCTCTCCTACTTCATACTGTATATCTCTCCTTGTGTGCAGCGGCTCGCTCCTTCATGATTTTGTTGTGCCCTTCCAAGATGTTTCTTTAACTCTTCTAGCACATGATCCCTCTCCTCTAGTACCTGCTCCACTGAAGATATTGGTGTGTTTCCCGCTCTCATAATGCACTAAGTGTGGGGGGTCTCTCCCGTAGAGCACTTTGAAAGGGTCATTTGAGTCTGCAGAATGGTACGAAAGTGTTGTACCAATATTCTGCCCAAGGTAACCATTTGCCCACTTTCGGAGTGTTTCTGAAGCAAAAACACCTCAAGTATGTTTCCAAAGCTGCGATTTACTACCTCTGTCTGGCCATCTGTCTGATAATGATAAGCGGTACTTCTCTTGAGAACCGTGCCCTGCATTCGAAATAGTTCCTTCCAAAACTGACTAAGGAAACTTTGTCTCTATCAGATACAATTGATTCCGGTAGCCCGTGTAATCTCACCACTTCCCTGATAAAAGCTGCTGCCACTGATACCGCGGTGTACGGGTGTCGTAGAAGGATGAAAATGTGCAATACTTACTGAGGCGGTCCACCCACTACCAAGTAATGATTGTCCTAACCTCTGAACGGGTTAGGCGTCGATGAAATCCATAGACACTTCCTCCCAGACTTTGTGAAGTGCCAATGGTTGAGTAACCCTCCTGGTGCCATTGCCTGTATTTATTTCTTCTGACAACACCTCACACCTGCCACCAATCCTTGAACATCCTTAGCATCCCTTTCCATAGAGGCTAGCTGTCTAACCTTCTGTTATGTTTCTGTACTCCGAATGGCCCCCAACTGCATCTGCCATGAAGCTCCCTGCAGCAAGTGTGGAAATATGTATAAGGTTCGTTGATCAACGAACTCTTATATACAATTATATCTCTCCCCTAATGCTGTAACCCAGGCGACTGTTCTCGTCTTTCCTATATACTAGCCCTGATTTTCCCAATTCCGCATCTCGCATGCTTTCTTCCCTTGATGGCCCCCCAATCGACCATTAATGGTACTGACAGGGCTTAGCTCCTGGAGCTCCCACACACATCTGGATAGTGGGCGTCAAGTGCTTTATATTTTCCAACCCTGCGGCTTGTACAGATCTCGAAGTCATTAGCCAATATGTTGGATAGCCATGTGATGCTCCTCACACCATCCTTTGCTCCAAGAATACTTCAAACTCTTTGATCCATAAATCTGGACAATGAAATGTCCACCAACAGGTAGGGGAGTCCCATTCTGAAGGCTTAGACAATCGCCATCAGCTCTCTCTCGCTATACTGCTTCAATTCTTGCCCTTGTCAGCATAGCACCTCGACTAAGATAGGCTACTGGCCTGGACCTCTGCATTCAACCCTGCTCCCAGTCATATCCCGACGCATCAGGTCTCTACCACAAAGCCGTCGGGCTGAAATCTGAAGGGCTAAGAACTGGGACAGTGTCATGGCCATTCTCAACTTCGAAGGCCTGGTCCGCGCATCACCCCATGGAAATTGTCTTTTGTGCTTCAACTGGCTCCGTCAACGGCCAAGCGATGGAACTGTACCCCTTCAACAAACCTCCGTAAGTATCCGCATCCCAAAACCCCCTCAAGTCCTTGATGTTTTGGGCATCGGCCATCCTTGCATCGTTCCAATCTTTGACTGGTCTGCTGCCACTCCCTCTTAAGACACCACATGTCCCAAATATTCCACACTAGACTGGGCAAAATTGCATTTCTTTAGGTTAGCTTTCAGCTGATGTGTCTGTAGGATCCTCAAAACCTCCTTTAGATGCTTCAAATGTTCCTCCTCATTTTGGCTGTACACCAGGATATCGTCAAAGAAAACTAGCACAAACTTCCTCAAGTGCTGCCTGAATACCTGTTCATTAAGGATTGGAAGGTAGCGGGGACGTTGGTAAGCCCAAATGGCATCACTAGAAACTCATAGTGCCCCTCGTGAGTCCTGAATGCCGTCTTCTGAATGTCACCTTCCTTCATTCTGATTTGGTGGTAGCCCGACTTCAGGTCCATATTTGAAAACACAACTGCTCCATGCAACTCATCTAGTAACTCATCGATCACAGGAATGGGGAATTTGTCCGGTACTATCTCCTTGTTCAGGGCTCTGTAGTCCACGCAAAACCTACAGCTCCCATCCTTCTTTTTGACCAGTAAGACTGGACTGGAGAAAGGGCTCACACTGGGTCTGACGATCCCTGCTTCTAGCATCTCCTTGATCAGCTTCTCGATTTCATCCTTTTGAATTTGGGGGTAGCGATATGGTCAAACACTGATCGGTGACACCCCCTCCTTCAGAAGAATGGCATGCTCCTGCTCTCTAGGCGGTGGCAATCCCTGGGGTGGCTGGAAAACCTCCATGTATTACTGTATGAGCGGATGCACCATTGGAGGGATGTCTCCTTCTTCCCGCACACTAACCCTCTCCAAACGTTGCAGCTCCACCAGAAATCCCCCTCCCACCTCTTGTATGGTTATGATCATGGATTTTAGAGATACGACTGCCCTTGATAGCCCTGCATCCCCTTGGATCACTCTCCTCTGCCCTTCTACCTTCAGTTCCATCCTCAGAGCACCCTCCTCTGCCCTTGATAGCCCTTGGATAGTCAAGACCACACCCCTGCAAACTCCTCTTCCCATCTCCACCTTCCCCGTGCCCATCATCACCCCATAGCCTCCGGTATCGACTAGTTCCATCCCCAACTGGTCAACGATCTGGGTGGAAATGAAATTGTGGGTTGCCCCACTATCGATCAGCACCAACACTTCACGGTTAGCTATCTCTCCTCTTACTTTCATAGTGTGACTCGGGGTGAATCCCACTACTGAGTTCAAAGAGACTTCTGCCACATCCAGGTGCAGCTTCTCCTCCTCCTCCTCTTCAGTCCTGCTCCCACCTCCCTCCTCGTCTTCCTCGTCTTCACAGACTAGGAGAACTTGAAGAGTTCGGTCCTTGCATCTATGCCCCGGCATGTACTTTTCATCACAACGGAAGCACACCCCCTTTGCTCTCTTTTCTTGCATCTCCTTCTCTGCCAGCCTCTTGAATTATCTCTCATTTCCTCCTCCACCAGATCTCTCCTTGGGCACCTCCCTCTGATTCCCTGGGGCTACCCCCTTGGAGGGTAATACAGTAGTAGTCATCCTGTACGATCCCCCTGAGTAGTTGCTTCGAGCTCCTCTTTCTGATCTCTTCTGATCTTCCACCAATTGTGCAAGCTCCATAGACTTACCTAAGTTTCTTGGCTCCAGCACTCTGACAGCTGTTCGTATTTCCGGTTTGAGCCCCTTCATGAAATTCCCCTCCAGGGCTGATTCTGAGATGTGGTCTAAACGGCTAGCCAACTACTCGAATCTGTCCCGATAGTTAGCCACGGTCCCCTCCTGAGTCAGAGCAAAGAACTGCTCATAGAAGTCTCCTC